>NC_083777.1:15742004-15992004 GCF_963514075.1 Conger conger | reverse complement strand
AAATGGTACATCACTTTTTATGGTAGGCTTGAATTAAGAAGCAACCAATGTTGGGCTTCAAAGGGAATACATACTGTAGGTTTTAGTTGTTTCGTTGTCAGGCCTGAAGCCATTGTTGCCTCATGCAGTAAGAGCAACTTACTACTTATGTAGGGCTTCCTGCTTTGTGAAGATGGGCTCCAACATCATTGGGCAGGACTGTGGACTCATCATCTAACGGGGTGCCAGAATATCCTTTATTCACAATGAAAGATTGCATTTATGTGGGTCATTTCCTGAAGCTCAGGATGCAATGCAGCTGTGGGCTGGTGACTCTTAGCTCAGATTAACCTGGGTGTCACAGCAGCCAGGTTCCCAGAAAAGGTAGCGAAGGGGGGATTTATTTAGCCAATTTAGCTGGGAGATGACTCTATGGCCATGCTCGGTGGACCAGATGGAGAATATTGCTGATGCAAGAGAACCTCTAATTTAGTGCTGTTGGGGCAGACATTTTTTTAACTAGTAATGACAAGTGTGTGTCGCGTGTGAGTGAGAGTGAGTGTGTGCGAGACAGTGATCCAGGATAAAGTCCAAACCTAAACGGTCAATGTTAAGCTCAAATTGAGCCTGGTCAGTGCTTCCAGGATTTCTCTATATCCACAGTGTAAGTAGGAATATCACTCAGGAGGGCAGCCTCAACTGACATTGCAGCCCTCTGACATTGTTTCCTTTGTCACTTTGTCACTTTATGTTATTTATTCTGGTATGTATGCTTTTTTTGTTGGGGGTGTTAACACAAAGGAGGTGGGGGAGGGGTTGAATTAGTGAACACAGACAAAACAGTAAAAAGGTCATTCAAGGGGATGAACCAACAGAAGAGAATTATGCTACAGCAGACTGAAGCAAAAACATCAGACACGTCAGATATCGATAATTTTAGTGATTTTGGATGATTGCAAATGCAGACATTGGTGCTTAATAATTGAAACTGCTTAATAATCCGATAATTCATCATTATGGATGATGTAATTATAGTACTTAGTGCACCATTGTTAAATATATCCATAAATATAATAATTATATGCTAACAGGAATGCAATAAAATAATGATTATACTTAAGTGTGCACTGATAGTATCTCAAAAGCTGCATTCCAGGTTTGAAGAGTACTGTAATATAAGAGTAC
The DNA here is from genome assembly GCF_963514075.1 of Conger conger. NCBI lineage: Eukaryota > Metazoa > Chordata > Actinopteri > Anguilliformes > Congridae > Conger > Conger conger. The sequence goes on along the minus strand of NC_083777.1, from coordinate 15,990,840 downwards.
TGTAATATATCTATGCTTGCGTTTCTAATGTAATCTTGCCTTTAAATCAGTGAATGTATCTGGCAACCGCACAAGATTTTGGGGTTGTTGGGGGCTAACGGTGAGTGCAGTGGGGCCGTTGAGGGGGGTTTTGGGTTAACGTGCGGGTAATTTAAAATGTCACACGGTCGTTCCACCGTGCATTCGGGATGGAAACATAAACATCTCCTCTGAAAATGTAGCCAGGTAATAAAAGAGCCATTCATTTGCTGGGAACGGAGTGACATCACGTCTGCATGCAATCAGAGGAGCCGTATATTCACATTAGCTCCAGCTCTGGGGAAAACTCAAGGCAAACAGCCGTCCCCCCCCACCAAAAGGTCTTTCTGAGGTCATGACATTTTACATTAAAATTTAAATGAAAAGAATTTGTTTTTGTAGGCTGAGGAAGAAAAGGTCAGTCTGGTCTCCAGTCCTCTCCCTCCCTGAAATTGTATTGTTTCTGGCTTACTTTCATACCTAAATGCAGGTGTGTTTTAAGGTTATTCTTTCTGTTTAAATGGTGATTACGCACAACTTTGTTGGCCTGATTTGGTCAGTTGGTCATTAAAATGTGCAGTGAGTATTACCTGAGAGCAGGTAAGGGTGGGGCCTGCCACACCTGCAACAGCTGTATCGATGAGCTTTTCCTAAGAATCACCTCAGATCTGAAATCTAGTGTGTTATTTGTTCAAGTTTCAAGTGTTGTGTGCTTTTATATAATTGCTGAATACGTTCAGTTTGAAATGAAAAATGGTAAATGGTTGGCATTTATATCGCACCTTTATCCAAAGTGCTGTACAATTGATGCTTCTCATTCACCCATTCATACACACACTCACACACCGACGGCGATTGGCTGCCATGCAAGGCGCCGACCAGCTTGTCAGGAGCATTTGCGGGTTAGGTGTCTTGCTCAGGGACACTTTGACACAGCCCGGGCGGGGGATCGAACGGGCAACCCTCCGACTGCCAGACGACTGCTCTTACTGCCTGAGCCATGTCGCCCCCCCAAGTAAAAAATGTTACTTTCATCTTTGAAATGTGTGCTTGTGCAAATACTACATACTTTTTTTGCAGAGCAGAGTTTAGACCCTGTGGCTATATTCCAAAACTCATACAGTACTTCTACCTAGAACACACACAAGCTGATTGTCAGTGATGACAAATGAGTACATTTCTTTTCCAAAACTCCTGGGATGAAAATCCCTGGATGTGTTCTTGAGTATTTTATCTATATCTGTCATTGCCAGAACTCCCTCCAAAGTGATGCTACTTCAAACATCGAAATTCAGATGAAGTAAAAAGCAGCGCTGAAAAACCTTCTGTTGAAACCTCATTATGAAACATGTATTTTGTTGTCCCAACACTCAAATTCTTTTTGAAATGCATCAGAAAATTCAATGAATATGTTCTATGTTCTGTGTTCTATGTTCTGTGTTCTATGGATTGTCCATTACCCATTAGCATCAATAAAGGTTCATGGCAAGGTGAGTGTAAGACTGCTTTCCAAATGAAGCCAACTTTATACTGCGCATTCAAATACTTGATTGATTGTACGGTATGTGTTCAGTGTGTTTGGCTGTGCATACAACCACGTGCATACATTGCATGCATCATTGTATTATACAACATTGCTTGCTCCTCCCTGGAGGAATCCCAAAATCTCTTGGACCCCGTAGCCTCCAATTCTGGCTCCATGTACAGGCTCTGTCAGAGATGACGTGTGCGGTTTTAGGGACCCCGCGGTAGGCATTTCTGAAACCTCTCGCTCCTCTCTGTGTTCCAGTGGCACCCCTGGAGCTTCCCCTCTTCCAGCTCATCCCGTCCCAGCGGCAGGTGGTGTTTCGGGGAGACAGGTTGCCGCTGCAGTGCACTGCTTCATACCTGGACGAGTCGATCAGACTGCAGTGGAGCCACAATGGCCGCCCTGTGAGCACACAGGAGCAGAGCGGCGTTCTGGTGGAGGACAGCATCGTACACGACTGCTGCCAAGTCACCAGGTAATGACACACACACACACACACACACACCCACATGCACACACACACCACACATACACTCACACATACACTCACACACATACACACACACACACACACACACACACGCCACACACCACCTATACACTCACACACACACACACACACACACACACAAACACACACAAGATGAAGGCCTCTTCACTATAAAGTTGTGTGATTAAACAGTGTAATGATATGGGCACATGTCTTGTTGAACACATTATTTCAGTCTACAGTAAACCGCTGACTGTATTGATCTGTGGCAAATTAAGGCTAGTCGCTGGTGATTTCTGAAAAGCAGGTATGTGAACTGTGAAGTGCATGATAGTGGCCATTTTGTAAGAAGCAGGGTTGCAATTCTCCCTGTCTCAGTTTTATTTCTTGTCCTTCTGTAAGGCAACGAAATGGACTAGCTTTGTCTTATATTTAGCCTTAAATCTTATTTCTATTACTTTTTAAGTCTCATTAGATGACGAATACACTTGTTAAGGCGGCCATTTTGCAGTGTGTCAATTGGCTGGCCCGGCGTTCAGCTGGAATGCAGCCCTTCATAAATACGGGGCGATGACAGAAATATCCCCCCCCTCGTTGGCAGACTCGTCTCCGACGCGGCCTGCCCAGCTGGAGGTGCGCACGCCTCATTTCCTGTCCGCCTCATGGAAGGAAGCGGTCGCTCCCGCTTCGCCGAGAACACGCACATTTTCCCCCGCGCCGTGTGGGTGTTGGCAATCCGTCATGTTTTCGCCGTCTCCTTCACCGGTGCTGAGAGATATACAACGGATTCTGCTGTCAAAACTCAAGCTGGCGTTAGCCGCGTCAGGCCTAGCGAGTTTGATTGTCGTGCTGGAAAGAAAAAAAACAAGTGAAGTGGTTACTTCAAACAGCTGTGTCTGGCTGTTACTGTGCCCTGGACCATTAATAGTTACTACATTGTGTGAGAGAGCAACCATAATGGAATAAATGACTGTTCTATTCCTTGCAACATTCAGTGAAAAACTGCCAGATGTATATAGGGAGACTAGTGTTTTACTAGGGCATAGTTTACTGTGTGGTATAGTGTGACCACGGTCCCAGAGGTACCCAGAGGGAACCCCACTGATTCATTCTGCTTTATTTCAGTCTGTCTCTTCATCTGCAAAGACATGGGTAATTTGTCATAACTAGCGGAGTCCAGACCTCCAGACACACACAGTGAATGCACAACCTGTGTCAAATTGTGCTGCAAAGCTTCACTCCAGTACAGCGGAAACACATTTCCCAGGTGCAATTGTATGGAAAAACTCCAATTTGGATTTTATTTTGATTAAGAGTCTGTCTTGTAATTAGTAACCACATTCCTGCGTATAAACAACTGATGTATTTTCTCCTTGGAGAACAACGTGTATTGTAATTCACTATTTTTCTTGGCAGTGGGCTTATCCCCCCTGAGAGAAACAGGCTCATACAGACGCAGACGGGCGGGTAAACTTTCCTGCCAAGGAAAACGCACCTCCTCTTGACGCGGGTCCCACTTTGCCCTATCGTCTCCCATACATCATAAACAAGCAGCTTTTTTTCTGAAATAGGTGGGGGGGAAGGGGGGCAGCAAAAATGACAGTGGAATGTTCCATCACAAAGACATGTAGGGATCTCAAAGGTTGGGGATCTGTCTGCACTTTTCCACATTGAGGGAAATGATGGGATGTTTTATTTTAAGAAAGTAAGGTTGTCTGTAAAATGTTATGGATCTTTGATTGGTGGGGTAGTCAAGGTACCTCTGATTCACATCACATACCATACATCAAACTACCTTTCCCCATTATACCCAGATAATACTGCAAGTTTGTGCATCTGTGTTCTTGCATTTGTGGGCATGTGTGTGTGTAGTGTTGTGTGCGCCTGTGCACGTGTGTGCTTGTGCATGTGTGTTCATTTTCAGTATTTGTATTTGTGGAAAGTGGGTGTCAGTTGTGCGGTTCTTTGTAGCTGGACTTCCTGCTGAGTGATGGCCCTGTGTAAGACAGTGAAGAGAGAGGGAGATGAACAGGCAGATTGAGTGATAGAGAAAGAGTGAGGTAGAAAGGGAAAAAGAGCTTAAATCTCACTCCTTAATGAAACCCTTTAAGGCCTGTGGCTATCCACCCTTTTGGAGGTGTCTTTCTGCCCTGCCTGTTTTTAATTAGCTTAATCGGACAGTGAGGAACTGGAACAACGTTTCTGCTTCTCTCTCTGGCTGTTATTGCTGCCTTCACATGCAGTGTTCAAAAGCAGGAAGGCATCCAGGCATGTCTCGTTCAGAATGAGCAAAAAATGCCTCCTACCGTGCCTTCATTTGGATGATTTTGAAGGCTGTATCACATGTAACCAGGTAGGATATCCCATTGGTCTTTGCGATAGGCTCAAGGTTCTTTGGTCCGATTAAATAATGGTTAAATGTGAGTGAGTGTACAGCAACCTGTGATTTGTTACTGTTATATTTTGTAAAAATATATTTTAAATATGTAATACACTGGATAATAAATTATGTCGTGTTAAACTCTCAATGGGCTTTCCGTGAATAGCCAGCTAACCTGCTCGTAATCACGCATGGCGTTACTTCATGACGTCATCCTGCCTTCCGAGTGCTTCCTAGATTTGCTGGCCTTTGAGCTCCCTTTCCCGTTAGGATGCGCTCTGCTGAGGATGTAACGTCAGGCTCGGGGGCAGCTGCCTTCCGCTTCAGACCCTGCCTCTTCTCCTCCCCCCCCCCCCCCCCCCCCCCGTGTTCCTGCAGCCTTGGGTCTCCATGGAAACCACATTTAATAGGCTTATTACTTCCTCCTTCGTTTGATCATTGTCTCACAGATTGTCCCTCACACCAAGTAACCTGGCCCCTCATCCCAGTGTGTGCAATATCAGGACCGGGGAATCACGTAGCCGGTGTACCGCGATGGACACAAGGCCAGAGCCGGCCAGAGAGATATTCTGTCTGTTCAGGATGCAGTCTGCAGTGCAGCCCGAAGACCCAGCTTTTTCGGATGTCCTTGTGGGTCGATAATGGAATGGGTGTAGCTGTTCAGATACTGTAGATTAGCTCCGCGGTGGTATTTGCTTTTGTTTACAATGCTGCACTTTCGTTTGGCTAACTTTACACTTCTCCGTTATCAATGGGCCTGAGAGCCTTCTCGGTGACATCGCTGATGGTGTCCACTTCTGTAAATGGCTATGGATTTAAGCGCCTGCTACGCGGACGTAAGGCGGTGTAAGATGGAAGGGGGGGGGGATTGGAGAGAGGTGGATGAAGGGGATAATGGAGGGAGAAAGATGTGAAGAGGGACGGAGGGATCGATGGGGTCCTGCATTACCTGGGAGACAGGGCAGAAGGAGTGAGGGCAAGGTGAGCTCGGCAGGTGGATCGATGCTGATGGATAATACCAGCTACCAGTGACATTTCCCTGAACAAAAATCAGCAAACAATGTTGCGAGAAGGAGTGCTCTCGGAAGAGCGTAGCCTCTTGTGGATGAGTGGGAGGAGGACGTAGAGTGGACGGATCTTTTATTTATGCCCAAATTACTCTCCAAAACTCGCAGGCTAAGGCCATTCTGCACCCAGACTTCGCCCTGTCTGTTCAAGTGCTACCTTCTCCGCGTAAGGGCTGCAGACTACTGCTGCTAGTGTGTGTGTGTGTGTGTGTGTGTGTGAGAGTGAACATATAAACATGCACATAAAGATGAACACACACATATTTACAATGCAAGTAAAGGGATAAAGCTGAAAAGGTCGGGCACTGGCTACAATAACTCGAAGCTCTTGGTTTACAGCCTTGTGAACGTCGTTATATAAACAAATCATTTAACATCACGGGCAGAGTAAACAGCCTACCGGCCCCTGTGGGAGTCATTTTGCACAGACAGTTTTACAGGGCAACACTGGAAATGGGAAATGAGAATTTAGGCCGCGGCTTCCCCCATAAATGACTTCCTGCCGTTTCCGTTTTTGTCATCGGTTATTATTCTATTTTTTGTCCGCATGGAATGACATGTCAGGGAAGGATTTGAGGGGGACGGGGTTGACCACGACCATGGGAGTCAGAGGCAGGGATTGGGCCAGCTGTGTCCCGCTCAAGCCTTGTTTGTTCAACGGGGAACACAACCCGTCTCTGCGAAGGCTCCTCTGTTATACAGCCATCCATCTGAGCGTTACTGCTGTTTGTGCAGGCACTCATGATTTCGTTTGAACTTGGAAGAAATTGGGAGTCCTAGAAATCTCTGCTGGCTGCCTGGCTCCCCTTGCAAGCGGCGAAACGCATTTCTACGGACGCGTGGGCCCAGAAATTTATGTGAAGCCTTATCTTCAGTATTCCTGCCGGGAAGCTTTGGGCAGTCTTTAATTTCATAGAGAATGATGAAAAATGCCCTTGGATGGCCATCAAAGTCAAAGAGTTAAGAGAACTGATGATAATGTTGTAATCTGTTTCTAATCAAACGTGAAAGGAGGGGGACATCCTATTTTAGTTATCTTCTTCATGCATTTCAATGCGGGTACTGCTTGCACTCTTCAAGGAGCCCGGTATTGGTTTAGGTTGAGAACAGCTGCTATTCCGGGCCTTGGCTGGGAGTTGATACAGCACTTAGCGGTTGTGTCTCTCGGAGCGGCGGCAGTCCAGAGAGAACTCTCTGTTATTTGTCAGCTGTGGTTTGGTGCGAGAGCGGGCACCGGCTCCACCGCCTCTGCGTTCACGTTAACCCCACGCCTTCAGCTGCCGGGCTTTTGGGAATGTGGGGTACGCGTCTCGACTTCCTCCCTCTCATTCAGCGCGTGTTTGTCTTCGACCTCCCTCACCAGCAGGTCTTTTGCACCCATATTTTTAATCTGTTCAGCGGTCTCTGTGTTTTCGACGGAGCCCTTTGCAGTGTCGATGAACCGTCAGTGAGCTGTTGACAGAACGAAATTCCTTCCTTTGTGATTAATATGTTCCATGCGCTGCACTTACCTGCTACAGCAGTGCGTTCAGCAGAGCCATTTTAGAATGTGGCACTGATGCAGTGGCCAACTATGGTTATATAAACAGTCTTTTATCTGTATATTGTCACCTGAGACACTGGAGGCTGCAAAGAAGTCAAATCGGACCATATGAAGCTAGTGGCTGGTTTTGCAGTACCTCAGGGAATTATGCGTTTTGAATTACTGGTAATTTGATTTTTGTGTAAACCATGCTAGTAGGAAGTGGTGTGATTTAAATTGGAGTATGCTCTTCTTGAAACCGCAATTTTGGTTTTGTATTTCCACCAACGAAAGTGTGGAAAAAAAAATAACGGTGTGTGTGCGTGTGTTCAAGTGATTTTAATACCTTTGCACCACATTCAGTTTCCATATGTTCATATATAACTCATAATGTGTTATCATATGATATTTTAAACTTGCTTTAACTTGGCTCTAAGTATGAATGCAAATGCCAAACATGTGCATTTTATTCTCACAGATTTACACTGGCTGCAACCTTGTAACTGATAATGGCACGGGTAATGTAGCGAATCACATGCCTCTCTTCCCAGTGAACTCATCCTCTCCAATATTGACATTGGTTTGTCGGGCCACTGGACCTGTCTGGTGACCAGTTCCCGTGGAAACAGCTCCAGAAGCATGGAGATTGTTGTTCTGGAAACTTCTGCGCCTTACTGCCCAGCTGAGCGAGTTACCAATAACAAGGGGGACTTCAGGTGGGTTTCAGACATGGCTAGACCACAGAAGGTGGGCCACTGAACAGAAAAGGCTAATGGTTGAATGTTCAGATCACACGCTGCTTATTTTGCTAATGATATCTTATTTGATATTTTAACCTTTCATAGTCTCTGTTATGTAAATAGTTTTTCTGACATCCCCCACGCAAAATCACTTTTGAATTTAGAGGACACATTCATGTTCTTCTTCGTTTTACCATATTTATTTTATCCTAAGATGAATACAGTAGGTGCTCAATCCAGGTCAGCAATACAGAAACTAATAGACCTTTGCCAGTTTTAATAGAGTACTGAAAGTAGAGATGTATTTGTTGCTGAAGCAGCTGCATTTAAATGCTGACTTTGACTGCCGAGAGGATCTGAAGTTTCTGCAATTTGGTTGCTTTTTATGGAAAGACACACACTGACTTAGTTATCAAGAAATCTTTTTGAGAGAAAATCTTTTGTCTGTACGACATTTCAATGAGTTCATTTTGCAACCTGTTATTTTTAGCCTTGTTTGTTAATAAAATAATATTACCTCCATATTTTTGCGTCCATATTTCTATGGCAGTTAAGCAAATATATAATTACACTTTTTGTTAAGTGGTCGTAATATTTTCTTTGAAATGGTTGCTTACTGCTGGTTTTCTTTTGAAACACATGAACATTGTATATTTTATTTATTTATTTATTGGTACTTTATGGTGCTTTTGCATGCCCTTGCTTCTTGGCTATATTATATGAGCCATTTCTGCTTCCTGCATACAGAGCAGAAATGCTTTGATTTTGTTGAGCCATAATGGTGTAGCAAATGAGCCGCTGTTTCTTGCAAATTACTGCCATTTAAGTAGAAGCCACTGAAACTAAAAGTGTTAATGGCTCTCCAGCTTGTGCGATGGGCTCTCTTCAGCTTTTCTTTTTTGCCTGTTTATTTTCACGGTTATGTGACAGTACACTTCGCACAACAAACTTTCATTGTGTATATTTTTTGGAGTACTGTGGGGTGCACCTGGCAGCAGTTTACCAAGTCTAGATATTTTTGATAAACTGATAAGCACCTCTTCTCAGTGATGCCTTGCCAAGTATAGTTCAGTTGTTCAGGGATAAAAGGACTGGTTTAAAAGTCTGTTATAGCTGTTTTTCAGTTGTTACGGGTAGTGTCTCTTAACAATAAGATTGCATCACCGTGTTAACCAGTGTCTGTGATTATTGATACTGTACATGTAATGAGGTAAATCAATGTAATAATTTGTGCTTGATGTAACATTGCAGTGTTCCTGAATTGAATTAAGCTATTGCCACTTTGTGATTGGTAGTGCTTATAATAATAATAATACTAATAATAATAATGATAATAATACATTTTCTTTATAGAGCGCTTTTCAAGGTACTCAAAGACGCTTTACATAAAAGTGATACAGTGATTAACATACAATTCAATGGGATGATGAGCCTGAGACTGAGTGTGATTAGTACAGCATATTAGGGAGTGACATTGCGTCCCTGTGTGTGGGTAGGTGGCCCAGGACACTAGCCGGGATCCTGGCCTTCCTGCCCTGCCTCCCTCACTCTTTCGGGTCCTCCCAACACTCCTCCGCCCCGCGGGAGAAGAAAGCTTGGCGGCGATGTGACCGGGCGGGGCACTGGGCGGAGGAGGACTACACTCAGTGTGCCTACGCCAGCGAGTTCACTCGAGTCCTCTACCAGCTCAGTCAGGTGAACCTGCCCTACGTCCTCCACACAGGTGTTCCTACACCGGCCCTGCTTCATACAGCTCTCACATAGAGACCCTCTTATACAGGCAGGTGGAACAGTATTCTCAGACCGGTGTACACTCAGTGTGCCTACGCCAGCGAGTTCACTTGAGTCCTCTACCAGCTCAGTCAGGTGAACCTGCCCTACGTCACCCACACAGGTGTTCCTACACACGCACTGCTTCATACAGGCAGCTCTCATACAAGCGGGTGGAAGTATTCTCAGACAGGTGTACACTCATACTGGTGTTCTTCAAGCACTCTTTCATACAGGCGCTCTCTCAAACAGGGAACCCCCTGACAGGAGATGGCTCTGTATCCTCAGTGGACCGATTTGATAGCCCCTGCTTGGATACTGCATGCTGTGGCCCTGGTAAAGGCAGATCTCTCCTCTCCTTCCGTTTCAGATGGCGATCAACGTCACCAATGCCCAGGCTCTAGCACAGCAGCTCTCTGCCTTCACCAGCAGGGCGGCGCTCTTCGACGATAAGATGGACATCATCTTCGTGACGCACATCATGGAGAGACTCCTGCGCTTTGTGGACCGGATACAAGATGTACGGTATATTACGGTGCTCTATTTAGAATAAGAGTTACAGTGTATCAGGGCGTGCTCTTCTGGACAAGATTTACAGTATATTAGGGTGTGCTGTTCAGGACAAAATGAGTGGTATATCAGGGTGTGTGACCGCACTCCACGGCCCTGTTTCTGTAGCCTTGTACTGCAGCGCTTGACCGATGACAGAAATCAGAGTAAAATAAGAGGTAGGAATTCGCCCCTTTTCCCACTGCCATCACCGACTGTGAAAAGAGCACTTTTCACAAAACTTCTCCCGGAGCAACCATCGGCTAACGTGCAATTTGGGGAAACTGCGCACACTGTCAGCTGTTATTTTCGGTTTGGCATTGTTTTATTCCTCTGTCCATCCGATGTTTTTAGAATTCTAAAGACGGAATTCTGAGAAGCGAACGGTCTCCGCGAGCTTCGCGTTTGTGGAGGATAATTCCGCAGAGCTGGGCGCGGAAAACCCTTAACCTGGTGCGATTCCGTTTGCTTTGGACACAGCACTGAGAGCTCGTGTTTTTTTGGCAGAGAAGTTCTGGGGGAAGACTGAAGCCATTTTCACAAGATGTTTTAAAATATTTTTATTCAGCACAAGGCCAGCAAAAGGTCTAATTTTGTGGGGAAAACGGCATTACTGTGATTAGAACAGGCTGTTCAGCCAATTTGGCTCTTTATTTTTATGATGCTTTTCTGCATAAAAAAATATATAAAACAAAGTGTCTATGTATACAGTCCCAAACAAAAGTATTGGTACAGCAAGGTCAATTCCTTTGTTTTGGCTACACACTAAAGACAATTGTGTTTGATGTCAGTGACATCAAAAGCAATCTCCACCGGGCAGGGGTGAAGGTATCTCAATTAACCGCTTGAAGAAGACTTAGAGAGCAGCAATATAGAGGATAAAAGATACAAACCACTCATCGGTATAAGAATCAGATAACGTACAGAGATGGGCACAAAAGTTTTGGAACAAAGTTGTCAGGACTGATGAGACCAAGATTAACCTCTACCAAAGTGATGGAAAGGCCAAAGTGTGAAGAAAGAAGGGACCTGCTCTTGATCCAAAATATACAAGCTCATCTGTGAAGCATGGTGGAGGAAGTTTCATGGCTTGGGCTTGCATGGCTGCTTCTGGAATGGGCTCACTAGTCTTTATTGATGATGTAACTCATGATGGTAGTAGCAGGATGAATTCAGATGTCTGCCAACTTACGGAGAAATGCATCCAAACTAACTAAACCCCAAATGTAATCAGTGTGTTGCAAAAACAAAGGAATTGGTCTTCCTCCTCCAATACTTTTGGAGGAGACTGTACACACTGTATGAAATCAGGATTTTTTGTTTGTTGGGGGGAGGGGGCACAGTGACTCTGGCGGTGATGACAAAGAAAGCGACAAAGGCACCAGCTGAAATGGTTGCGTAATAGAGCTGTAAACATTAGATTTTTATTCGTTTAATTCTGTCTTGGGCAGAAAAAGTATACTTGGGTGGAAACGAGCTCACTCCTTGCTCACTGATCTCCCATCATTGTGAAGTCTCTGTAGACATCAAGCAGCTCACAGGGCTTTTATTAGAGCCGGCCTCATATCTTGCGGGGGAAAAAGTGACATTGATGTAAATATTTTACCCATCCTCTGAAGGAAGTAATTACTTGCTGTTGGAGAGCATATCTAAATGAAATCTTAATGTAAAAAGCTGAGATGGTGATTGTCCTGTATAATTACACGTGAGACGGAGGGGGGAGGAGGGTGGTGGAGGACGGCTCGGCCTGCAGGAGCTGCAGCACGTTTCAGTGATGGCGTGTCGGTGTCTTACAGCTGGGAGACTACATCTCGGACATCGCCAGCAACATGATGCAGGTGGAGGAGCATGTGCTGTGGATGGCGCAGAACGAGGCCCGGGCCTGTACACGCATGGTGCAGTGTGTGGAGCGCATCGCTGACCTGGCCCTCACCGGCCACACCCCGGTCATATCCAAGGTACCGCACTCTCCCACTGCCTGAACCACTGCGGCTACTGCTACTGCTGCTGCTGCTGCTTCTTCTGCTGCTGCTGTTACTACTACTGCTGCTACTAATACTACGGCTGCTGCTGCTACTGCTAGTAATACTACTACTGCTGCTGCTACTGCTACTACTGCTACTGCTGCTGCTGCTACTGCTGCTGCTGCTGCTGCTGCTGCTGCTGCTGCTACTACTGCTGCTGCTGCTGCTACTGCTACTGCTACTGCTACTGTTGCTACTGCTACTAATACTACTACTGCTGCTGCTACTAATACTACTACTACTGCTGCTACTACTACTGCTGCTGCTGCTGCTGCTGCTGCTACTAATACTACTGCTTTTACTACTGCTGCTGCTGCTGCTACTAATACTACTACTGCTGCTGCTTCTAATACTACTACTACTACTGCTGCTACTGCTACTGCTACTAATACTACTGCTGCTGCTGCTACTAATACTACTACTGCTGCTGCTACTAATACTACTACTGCTCCTGCTGCTACTACTGCTGCTGCTGCTACTGCTACTGTTGCTACTAATTCTGTTACTGCGGCTGCTACTACTAATACTTCTGCTGCTGCTGCTATGCCTGCTACTAATACTGCTGCTGCTGCTGTCACTGTTACTGTTGCTACTAATGATGATGTTGATACGGAGGATGACGATATGAATAAGAAGAAAAGCTTTTGAGACTGGGAAAAGGACTAGGACTAAGTCTACAAGCAAAACCACATTTTATTTATGAAGCTCTTTTTATATGACCAAAGTGCTGTTAATTCATTTAATATAGCGAAGAAAGACACATCCCCCACTCTGTCCTTTAACAGGCCCATCTGCAGGCCTGTCCTCTGTGCGTCTCATTGGAGCGTGACAAGCATGCTGACTTCCCAAGAAATAATGTGTTAGAAAAGACCCCAGTGAAAGTGCCTGGTTACCCTCTAACACAGTACAGTGCTGTGTGTCTTTAATCTTACTACATCAATGACCACGAGAGAGGGAAGAGGAAGCTCTAAGTTAAGACGCACATCTCTAAGACCTTTAAATTCCTTTCATTAAGTTTAGCTTTGCATCAGAGTCTCTCTCTCTCGCTCTCCTGCTCTGTTGTATTCCCAGATCTGAATGCGAGTTGTGCGCTGAGGTTTGTTTTGTCGTGTCATTGTTTTAATCAGCGAAGGGCAGCTTTTTCTTGCGCTCTCCTGCGACCCTGAACAATGGGGAGCAATGTTTGTTCAGCCAGCAATTAGCGTGAAACAAACTGGGTCATCGAGAGGAGAGGCATTTTTTCCTTCTGTTAGGAGGGGAACGCGAGAGAGGGGGAGAGAGCTGCCCAATCACCGTGCGCACAGGAACATCGGGAGGGGGAATGGGGGTAGCATCTTGTTTGTTAATGAACTATTGACCTTTGTTAATCTTATTCTTTCTTTCCTCTGTTCTCTGTTTATTTTCCCAGAATGCTGTGTGTAACCGTCTCTCTCTCTGGCCCTTGTAGGTTTCGCCCAACATCGCTCTGGAGGCGTTCATGATAAAGCCGTCCAGTTTCACCGGGCTGTCGTGTACGGCGCTCCAAAGGGCGCCCCTCACCCCCGAGGGGCACCCGGTCCGCCCCGCGGAGGCCGAGAAACCCGCCGGATCCCTGCTCAATTTCAAATGCAGTACAGCCGACACCAGCTCTCCCCTGCTGGCCCAGCCTGGCAAGGTAAGGGTTAACCAGGAATACCCTTGATGGGCTGTGATTGGAGGAAGGATGAGTCAATTTCCCAACTGTCCGCTGAACACCTGAGTATGAGGTTGCACTCCGAAAAACCTGATTTTAAAACTTGTGTGTATGATATTGAGTGCACAATGCGTGGTGTACTTCATTATTATTTTAACCACAGAGACAGGCTAGGGGGACTGCTGGAATTATGAATTGAACTATATTTTACTTCTCTTTTGACGTTGCTTGTGTGTATGAGATGTATTGGATCATTAGCCCTGTTCACATTTACTGTTATTGCTCCTGGGCTGACTGCAAGAGCCTGGATTCCAGGACTGGTCAAGAAGCTCCTATTTAGGTTGATGGATATTTTCAATTAAAAGCCCTCAAGGCTTTCAGAGTTAGTGTACAATACAGAACATTTGACTGAGAGAGCCAAGCTGTCACAGGAATGTGCCGTTTTCATTTGTGGTCTGAAATGCCTGTGTGTGTGTGCGTGTGTGCGCGTGTGCATGTGTGTGTGAGTGTGCAAACCTGTGTGCGTTCAATGACAGTAGATATGGCATAGCAGCGTGGGTGTGTAAATGGTGACCCAGTCAATGTGTCGGGTGTCTTAGGCGTGATTTATGTGGAGACCTTGTGTACCTGTCGCCTTAAATCTCTCCACTGCTCATCCCAACTGACAGATGTCACAAATACACAGCCCGGATACTCAGAGGGAGCTCTTCAGTCCCATGACATTGAGGTGAAGGTGGTGTGATGCGGTATTTATCCGTTCCGGCTGTACGGCAAGCGTTCATGCTGTTTGGCTCGCTCTGGGTTTGTTTTTGTAGGCTGGAGAGAGTCGGATCCATGTTCAGACATTGATTAATGAAACTGAAACAAAATGGCGGCGCGGTCTTGATCGGCCTGCGCCGGCCGCTCCGGCTTCCCTTCGAGAGGTACGGGTTAAAATGGACACTGGACAATGGCTCTGGGCTCAATTAGCCGGGCTAACTGGAAGCGAACGGGGTCAGTCGATCGGCCGGGCCTGCAGCGGAGCGTCGGGACTAATGAGACGATATCGGACGTCTTCGGGAGGACGGAGGAGCCGCTGGGGAATCTCCTCGGAGGATGGGTGGGGACGGCAGCGGAGAGAGCCGTCGTTCCCATGCCTGCGCTTGCCAGCGCGCTAACTAGCCCCGTTTAAACCCTGCCACTGCTCTCGCAGGGGCCCGTCTCTGTGGCACTGTGTTATGAAAAGGCCCTGCAATTACTGTCGATCTGGCAGGGCTTCACAGGCCTGGTCCACCATCGCTGCAGCAGTCACACTGGCATCCCTTCACAGTGCCTTGTTTAGAATTTTTCCACTCCAGTAATCAAGCTAAATTGGCATTTCTCATGTACGCCTCTGTTTGTTTTGTATTTGTGAATAAATTGTAGTCCTGCTGATTTTTTTTTTGTTTTGGTTTAAGCTGAAAATGTTTTTCTTGGTTTACCAGCACATGACAGCAACGACAAGAAAAAGAGCAAAAATTATTACCTTAGCACATGCCCTCCAGATGTTGTTGGTAAGCCAGGTGAACTAACGCATCGTAATGTTACTCTGACATTTTAGCATTATAATTATGTTGCTGTCATGTAACAACAAAATTTGAAATGATAAAGGCCCCTGGAGCCTGATTCATACAGCGAGTGACTGATCTCCATCCAGTTCACTGCACCCACCCTTCCTAAAGCAGCCTGGCCTGTCTCAACTCTGCCCCTCAGTGGACAGAGCAGAAAGTGCAATTTTGTACCCCACACACACACTCATCCTGTCTCACCCACACAGACAGACTGACAGACACACAGACAGACACACAGACAGACACGTTTACTGCAATGAAAAGCAGTAGCTGGTGTCCATCCAGTCATTAAATTGAATGTGAAATGACTCAGTGTTGCATACTGAGTGAGTGATGTGATTGGAATGACCCCTGTAAACACTGGGTTGTTTCACAGCGCATGCAGGTCCTACTTTTAATACTGTCCCTCACCTTCTCCTCTACCTTTTTCATGTTCCCACCCTTTATCTGCATGTTAAATGGTACAGGCTGCCACAATCAAGGTTTAAAGTTCTACAATTATGGGCAAATAATTCACGAACGAATAGAAACCATCAGGGAAATGCGTCAAGCGCTGCTGGGATTGTTACAATTGCAATTTCAATTCATTCAGACCAAAACCTGAGTTTGGCAGCTTCCTGTTAAACCATTTTATTTGCTTTCATAACAAGTCTGAACAATGCCATCTTTTTAAACAGTAGTGACATTATTTAAGCTGTTCAATGACCAATACCGAATGTGAAATTGTCAGCATCTTTCCTTCATTATAAAATACAATCTCATCAGAATGGCAAGTGCTTCAAATTATATCTGTTTTATTTGGTTATTTATTCATAATATAACTGTTAATGGTGACAGTGATTGCACAGGGTCAGGGTCTTTAACACAGAGATTAGCTGAGAGTGGCAGATTTATCCCAGGCTAATTCTCATCTGCAGTCCCTGAATTCCTGGGTTCATACTGAGGGTGATTGGAACGTCCAGGTCTGGAGATAAAGAGCACCTCTTCCCTCTGTGAGGCGGGAATGGCTGGGAACGCTGAGGCATTCCCAGACTAATGTAAGAAGGCGGGTAAGGAGGATAGAGTACCCAGAATCCCGCACGGCTCTGGCGGCGGACCGTCCCGCGTGCCTGGATGTCCGCGTTCGGCCCGGCTGGAAGCGACAGCCCAACAAATCGCTTTAATTTCCACCTCCGCCGACGGCTAACCGCCTTGTCCCAGCCGTGCGTCTGCGAGGAACCGCTTCCTGTTCCAGCGCTGCCAGTAGGAGGGGCCTAAACTGCGAATAAAACCCGCCCCGTCGCTTTGGGTGTCCAGGGTGATTAGAACGACGGCGTGTCCGTTTCATCGCCGACTGCCGGGTGTGGATTCCCCCTCCCTCGTCTAATCAAGCTTGTGCAGACCCACGATTAAAATATTTAATGTCTCATCCTCCTGCCACGCTTTCTCCAAATGGCCTCCTATTGCATCACGGAGCTCAGAGTTTAATTATGATAATTATACGAAACTGAACATAACTATCGCCCTCAAGGCCGTGGCTGGGTCTGGAGCCTGTTATTTCTGCCCGGGAGGCGGCAGAGGGAGGACCGGCTCTGGCCGAAAGCGCCGGGTGCCAGAACCCTACCAGCCTGACCCATTTTACACCGCTGTCTCCCGGATACCCGCGGCGATGGGGCTGGCGTGTTGACGCTGCCGCGTATTCCCCTGCGAGAGAGAGAGAGAGCGCCTCTCTGGAACAGCTTCTTCAGGCCGTACAGCTGTTGCGTTCCATGTGGTGGAGGTCCTCGTGTTTGGAGAGCACTCTGTTCCCCTCATTATGGAGATTGGAGCTCTCCGCAGGACAGATGTGGGGGAAACGCGCTGGAATGGGCCCTGAATCCACATCCGCGAGTCGAGCATCGTTCAAACGGCTCCATTAACAGCGCTTTGTCAAAATGGCTGAACGGGAGAGCACGGTGAAGTTCACGGGGGAAAGTCGGGCGAAAGCAGCAGCAGAGCGATTCAAGTTTACATCCTTGTGTGAGCAAATATTAATGCTAAATATGAATAATTATACATTCTTATTTGACTGGTTGTGGATCCCTTTTGATTAAAAAAAAAGCATATAAAAAATAAAATAAATGGTCAGAAGTAGAAAGTGCAGCGTTATCTTCTCTAGCTCTGTGGAACAAGTGGACCTTCAAGGAGACAGCCCGCTCCCAAGTGCAGTGTGAGCTGAGGGATACCTCCTCTCTCCGGGGAGGGACAGGGTATCAGTGCAGGATGAGAGAGACTGGGGGAGATGGAGACTAGGAAAGATAGAGAGACTGGCAGTTAAGATAGCCCTCAGGGAGTTCTAACCATTTCTGTCAGAGTGAGAACCGAGGAGATTTGGGGGTGTTTGTTGAGTTGCCCGTTGGGCAGATGGGTCTCTGTATCTGAGTTTCCTTCGAGCATTCATTCATTCATTCATCCATTCATTCGTATTTCTTTAGACTCTCATTTATTACTTTTTGGTTTCAATCCCTCCTATAATGGCCGCCCGGTGGCAGGGAACTGCCACGGCAAGCTAAAATGCAGTGCCTGTTAGCACACTGCTGCATGGTCTAAAACAGGATGTAATTGTATTGCAAATCAATTTCAGATAAGTTATGCATATACAAGATACAATATAATATAAAAATGTAATACTGAAGATTACAGTTCTGCAATGAAAATGCAAACCAAAGTTACTTCATCTGAAAGTCTAAAATATGTTGTTTATGAAATGGAATTAAATGGAAATAAAACAGTCCAGAAGTGCTGTTTTTCATGATCTTTACGGCTTCGGGATATGGATGGAATAAATGCTTTCAAATATTATAAAAAAAAATTCTTCATGAATATTTAATTGTGGGTGAATTTCCGCTCGTGGTTATGATGTCAGATTCAGTATTTCTTTCCTTTATCTTTTCTGCGTTGTGGTTGACCTGGGGTCATCATCGCCTGGTCCTGCTTCAACCCGTGAAGTGCCCTGGGTCTCCTCTGCTCCCATTACCGCCAGTCCATCCCCCACTCTGGGGTCATGTGCAGATTGTCTCCCAATCGCAGAACGCCTCAATGGGCCTAGTTGTGAGCTGTCACTTTGAGCCGCAATGGCGGTTCTACGCGGCCCAGTTGCCATAAAAGAGGTGGGTTAGTGTGGAATGAAATGCCCATGGGCATGCCCTCCAGGCCTTTTACTCCTCTGCTGGCTGTCAGGGTTTCCCCGGACAAAAAAGTCTCCCGGAAAAATCTTCCCCAAAGCTTCCCCGCTGTCAACGCTTCATCTGAGTTCGCTGCACTCCCACCTCACCCCATCTCTCTCTGTCTCCTACACTCTCTCGCTCCATTTCCTGCTCTCTGACTCTCTCTCTCCTCCTCACCTCCATCATTCCTTGGCTTACTAGCATTTCATCACCATCTTTTTATTTAGCATTCAGTTTTTATTTCATTAAAAAGCCTTCCCAAGGACACACACACACACACACACTCACACACTGCACACACACGCACACGCACACTCACACACACACACACACGCACACGCACACTCACACACACTGCACACACACACACGCACACACACACACACACACACACTGCACACACACGCACACTCACACACACTGCACACACACACACACATGCACACACACACACACACACACATCATACCCTAATTCAAGCACATTAAGCCTGAGGGTCTGAGATGGTAGGCTCTGAGCCACATTCTCTGGCAGAAATAAGTACAGATTTCTCACAGCTCAGTACTCCTGCTACGCTCCGGAGCCATCCCAGCCATCCGCTCAGACATGGCGAGCTCATTAATACTCCCGAACGCGCAGAGGAAATGTCTTAATTGCTCTGCAGCATGTGTGTTTCTCACCATCTGTGAGTTTTGTAGCTCCTTTTAATTAAACTCCCTAAATGCAGGAGATGGGAAAGGGAGCAGCCCATGGAGGACTGGGCCTGTGTGCTGGAGCTGCTGCTTCAGGTGGGGCCGACACACACACCACGCGCGCCTCTCCTGTGGGGGAGGTGATCGCAGTACGCCTCTGTGTCTGACACAATTTGGGCTTTTATTGGTCTCTGCATGCTTTTTGTGTGCTGTTGTAGGG
The DNA here is from genome assembly GCF_963514075.1 of Conger conger. Taxonomy (NCBI): domain Eukaryota; kingdom Metazoa; phylum Chordata; class Actinopteri; order Anguilliformes; family Congridae; genus Conger; species Conger conger. The sequence goes on along the minus strand of NC_083777.1, from coordinate 15,971,394 downwards.
GCAGCCTGTAGCCTGGTGGCTAAGGTTCATGCCTGGGACCTGGAAAGTTGGTGGTCCAAGCCCAGGTGTACTCATAGTAAGATCCGCACAGCCTTGGGCCCTTGAGCAAGGTCTTTAACCTCACATTGCTCCAGGGGAGATTGTCCCCTGCTTAGTCTAGTGAACTGTTGCTTTGGATAAAAGCCAGCTCAATAACAAATTATTATTATTATTATTATTATTATTATTATTATTGCTACTACTATTGTGTTCCACCATGCCTTTAAAGTCCACAGCCAGTGTGCTTCTCCTTTAAGGTGAGTGTGTTCGTGCCCTCAGTGCCACTGCTTGAAATGTGCAGCTGTACTCACTGGATAAGCGTGTGTCTTCAGTGAGGTTTGTGAGGGCTGGTGGAGGTCCTCGGGTTGGAATCCTGAGCCCTCCGGCTCTCCAGCGTGTTTGAAATCAGATTCCCTCGCAGATTTTATTATTTTTTCTGGTCTGAAGAAATTGTTTCTGTGATGGGGTTGTACCTACTCAAACAGATATGCTCTCTGCCCGTGGCCATGTCAGGTAGTGGCCAGGCTTTGTGTGTGTGTGTGTGTCTGTGTGTGTGTGTTTGGGGGGGGTGTCTGTATGTGTCGGTGTGGGTGTGTGTGTGTCTATGTGTCATACACACATATTCATGACATATTCTTGTTGCGGTTCACTGCATTGTGTACTGGCTTTGACTTCTTAAAAGTTTTTTTTTTTTTTACTCATTAAATGAACAAATACCCTTTTATCCTCATGCTATAAAGCTCTCTGTAATGAGGCCATAAACCAAAAAAGAAAACCCATCCTAATTAGTCTGTAATATATCGTATGGTTCACCAAGGAGACATAAATGATGAAGATAAATAATTGCTCGTAATTTAATTTTGGGAAAGACAGCTCGCGCACACACACACACACACACACACACACACACACACACAGTTTTCGGTACGTTTCTTAGTCATGTACTCTCTTGCATTCATTGAGAGTGGCTGAGAGATATCCCAATCTCTTATCCTCATAAAAACATTTTAAAATGACTCAAGTGTGAGGGCAAAGCCATGTCAGCATTAATAGTTTACCCCCTTTATTTCTTTATTTATTTATGTATCTGTGTGTCGCCTGTGTTGAGTACAGAGGCAGCTCACTGCTGGAACTACAGGGTCTGGGCTGCTCCAGAACTGGGCTCCAGTGTGACCACGCTGCCTGCTCCCTGCCCCCACGCTCACGCCTCCTCCTCCCGGACCCTGGGTAGAGCTGCGGTCCTCAGTGGAGGGTTATGGGAGTTTAATACGCTCCCCCGTGGCCTTGATCTCAGCGCACGGAGTGATGGTGCCCGCGCCCGGACCGCAGATGTTTCTGCGTGTTTTCCGAGTGGACGGGGCTGTAATTGAATTACTGCCGGGCTGTGCAGTAGCAGGCTGTGCCGTGCAGCGCGTGTCTCTGTGTGGGGGGTGAGGGGGGGGTGAGGGGGGACTCACACCTACAGGTCTGAGCAGGTTTAGAGCAATATCCATGGATTATGCCTTTCTTCTCCAGATGCTGTTTGAATGGGTGCAAACCGTGTATGTTCGCTGTGGGTGTGTGCGTGTGCTCTGGTGTATGTTTGTGTGTGTGTGAGTCTGTATGTGTGTGTGTGTGAGTCTGTATGTATGTGTGTGAGTCTGTATGTATGTGTGTGTGTGAGTCTGTATGTGTGTGTGTGTGTGTGTGTGTGCGTTTGCGTGCCTGCCTTTGTGGCTGAGTGCTTATGTCAGCAGCCCGAGGCCGGTTTTCCATTAATTTGCTAGGCGGGATCTGAAAATTCCCACAATCCCAAGGAGAGGGAAAGGGCTTTCTCCAAAGTAACACTGCGGTCGCCGTGTGCATCTCCCTGCCCGGGCTGCTTATGGAGAGGATCGATTATTCCTGAGACGAGCGGCCTTAAAAGCCGAGTGGGGATGCGGTGGAGTTGAGATGCAGCAGAGGTGGCGTGCGTTGGGAGCGGACAGGAGACTCGTCCTGCTCCTCGTCCTCAGCACTTTGCACTCCTCCTGAATGCTGAGCGGCTGAGATCATACATTTTTCAGCCTCTGAAAGGCAGGACAGGAGCATTACAGGTGTTTTTAAAGGCGTGATGATCAGTGCACGGGCAGAAAATAGAGGACAGGAACCCTGTTCTGAGTCCTCTGCAGAGGCCATTTTCTTTCGGATTCCACTTTCCAATCTCGTGTTCAGCGTTCGCCGTGGTCTTGAAAGCCTCTGGGCTGTGCTGAAGTGATTTGAATTTTAGAGAGAAGGGTTGTGCTTGTGTGTGTGTGTGTGTGTGTGTGTGTGTGTGTGTGCTCCTGTGTGTGCTTGTGTGTGTGCGCGGTTCTGCTTTATCTAACCAAGCTGTTTTAAAATGACTTTCAGCCGGTACTAGTGCTCATTTATTTTATTTTTTTTCTTTCCCTTTATATCAGCAATGCAACTGGATGTCACTTCAGATACAGACATAATTCTGATGCATCGGGATAACAGGGAATTGTGTGGTGAGTCAAAGTGTCAGCAGCAGATTCATTTCACTTATCCTGTTTGTGGTGTTAACACTCTCCTCTCTCTAAAACTGTGCCCTGTCAGCGCACATTACAGCCTCCTAAGATCAGACCCGGGATTGGGAGTGACACTTTAAGCGAAATTCAGATGTAGGAGCCTGCTGGCGATGCCCTGTAGAAAGATTACATTACCTTCTGGAGCCCGGCGAAGATGTTCATCTCAGTCCATCCAGCCCCTTTCTCCATCTCTATCTCTCTTTCTCCATCGCTTCTATCTCTCTTTCTCTCCATCTCATCCCTCCGCTTTCACCTCCTCCCTCTCCCCCCTCCTCATTTCCCGTGACCTCTAATGACTTTGACACTTAAAGGCAGATCCTGATTAATTCTTCCTGTTGCTCTTCGCTCGTTGCCTTGAAGCGGGCTGAGGAGCCCATTACTGGAAAAATGAGGATGCAATTATGAGCCGCTCTGTTTGCGGGGTGCATTTAATATGACTATTCATTACACCGCGGGGCGTGCTGGGCCCGCGCAGCTAACAGCTGATTAAGGAACCGGGTTTGACTGAAGGAAATTGGATTTGACGTGCTGTCTAACTGGTCAATATAAAATCTATTTAACCAGCAGCCCTGTCCAAGCCACCCACCTCCAAGAGTCTGGCCGAAATTATTTTCCCCTCATTTTTGTGGTGAACCTCCCCCCCTGACCTGTCTGTTTACAGCCTGAGGCGGCCTGGTCACAGAACACGGGCCCTGCGTGGAGGTCCTGCGTCTTCCTGCATTGGCTGGTGTCGAGTCCAGACTTTCTGTTCACAGAAGGGTCAGCGTGACCTAGCAGGGAAGGGAAGTTGTGAGTTTATTTATACGCACGTTAGTGATGCATGACTTTAAAAGAATGTTATAATATTTATGTGGATTCTGCCAGTAGTTAATGGCCAAAATACAGTCTGTGTTTGGAAATGTTTTCTGGAAACGCAAACCTTTGAGCCGTGCCAAAATCAAACCATCACATCTCATGAACAATGCTGTACATGTTCAGAGAATACATGTCAGGAGATGAGTGGTTTGGGGGTAAAGTCAGGAGTTTTCGGATGGCCCTGTCTGCATTACTAAAGCATGAGATGCCCTTACTGAAAGAACCGCAGTGCAATATTACTAGTACCCCATATCGCGGCTCACCTTGGAGTTGAGCCAGTGACCCCAATATGTATGGAAAGCAACTGCCGCAAAGTGTGTCTTTTGGTCCTTTAAATCCAAGCAGCGGGTCTGCTTGTAAATTGAAATTGGCATGTACGGATTTACATAACACAGTGTATGACAGAGATAAAGTGTGCTTCAGTAACAGTTGTTTTGAGACCATGGCACCCCAGGGTTGCAGCGAGAGGATGTGTTCATTAAAATACATGATCTGATTATCTTAATTGATCAGAGGTAGCTGCTTTGGTAAATAGCATCTGAATGACAATGAAGCACAAACTTAAATGTGTTTTGCTCCAGCGTGCAGCAGAAGACAAGGTTTTTGATAATGAACAAAAGAGTTTGATTAAGATTAAGTGGAGGTGGGAGACCGAGAGAGTGAGAGGGAGACTGAGTAAGAGAGAGAAAGAGAAAGCGAGAGAGAGGGCGAGAGAATACCAGCCGACACTGGGCTCACCTAGGGCCTTTCCAGCTGGTGAATTATTTAAGGAAAGAGAGAACTACTTTGTGTGAGCGCAGCAGAACAGTAAAAATGAAAAAGTCCATTAAGGGGCTGGGGGGTGTTGTGAGGTGCCTCTCTGTTAGCAGCGGCAGAAAGCAGGGAAGCTGATGTCTGGCATGTTCTAGCGTGAACGCGCCCGGCTGGGCCAGGGCACCATGGCTGTGCAGCGTGCCCCAATCGTTCTTTCTCTGAAGATCAGATCTGCACGGTTTAAGGAGCCAGTTCCAGGAGAATTGCATAAATATTGGAAGCGGTGATGGGGGTCTGAGTTTCATGATCCCTGTAATAGGCAGAAAGACTGGTTTGAACCAATCAAAAGACGTTTCCTCTCCACAGCGAACCAAAATGATTGGTTTAAATTGCCAAACGGATGATGGCACATGATAACACCCTCCATTTTGGCTCCACAGAGCCGTATTCTCTTTATAAGATTTAATATGCTCCTCCACAGTCATTCCCTGGCTTAGTTATGCTCACAGCTATCCACCTGCCCCCCCCTTAAAGGTGTGGAAATGTGATATGCCATGCTAATGTATTCTTGTGAGCTAGCCACTCAAAATGTCATGATAGCGAGTGTTGTGATAGCCTCTTTAAGCAGCTAATGCTGAAATGAGTATGTCCGGTGGCTACGGCGAATGATTTGTTTTAATACGGCGTTGGACTGTTTCTGCTGTGCCCGCGAATAATTCTCACATAAAAATTAAATATGGTCCTCTCCTCTGCCAGGTCCTCTCTGCATTCAGCGTATCAGCCCCCTCTCTGTTCCTCTCCCCTGGGTTGTCATTTATCTTTTGCCCTCCCGTCTTTCTCTCCCTCCCGGTGGAAGAGTGATCTGCTCCCGACTTGACCGTGTCGCGTGGACATTTATACACACGGAGTGCGTTTCCCTGGCTTTCACCCACATAGCGTATGTAGACATAATATGTGAAATAACATGGATACATGCGTGCAGAAAGCCACAAATACTGGTCAACGCGCGTGTGGACGCGCAGTAAGAAACACACTTGCGCACAGAGACTCATGGCGCGTTTCTTTGCGCTTCCCCGAACAGACAACAGCTTGAGTGTGTCTGGAGAGAAAAATTGTGGGTAAAAAAAAAAAACACATTTCAAAATTACATAAACATCTCTCCTCCTGTTATGTCCTGTTATGACAACTGTGAGAAAAAAGAAAAGCAATTGCCTTCACTGCGTCCACCCACCCCCCCCTCCCAAAAAAAATCCAGCAATTCCTGCACCTCTCATCTTCCTCCACCCCCACAACCCCCTACCCCTCCTCTTCCTCACATCCCAGTCTTCCGCCCCCCGTGTGACCCCGCCCAGCTCAGCTGTGTACCATTCAGCAGCCTCTGGCTTTTACTTGAAATACGATTATGAAACCCCCCCCCCCACCCCATCCTCAGAGCGGCTGACTCACTGTCCTCTCGCCTTAGACAGTTAGACAGGACCCAGACACAGACAGGGACACCGTCCTTGACAGACCCTCACACCCCCACCACATCCCTCTCTAATCCCCCCCCCCCTCAGAGCTGCTCTGTCACCACAATACCCTCATGGATTTAGCCTTCACGGCGGGAAATAATGATAAAACGAGTGTCCTAGCGAAGTCCCCGGAGGTTCAACCCCCACCAAACCTTTCCTCAAGTTTCCCCCCCTGCCCCACACACACACACACACACACACACACTCTCTCTCTCTCTCTCTCTCGCGGTCTCAAGGACAGGAGCGGGTTAGCGCTTGCGGATAGCGTATCGAGGCTCGCTTGGGGTTCTGGCGGAAAGCCGGGAGCGGTTGGGCGCGGCGCGGGGGTGGCGGGAACAGCGGCCGGTAGCGAGGAGTCGCCGCGGCGCTGATGAATTCATCAATCGGCCGATGGAGATGTGTGCGCGTCCGGAGCCTTTGTGCCGGCCGCCGGGAAGCTCCCGGGGGAAATTGATCGGCGGAGCCTGTTTGCACTTCTCGCCCGGGTTCGGCGGCGGTTATCTACGACTCCGCGGGGGATTACCGGGAGGAAGACTGCAGATGGGACGGGGGGCTGGGTGGGGGTGGGACAAGGGGAAGGTTAATGGACTACAAGCGAGGTGGGCCGTATGTGTTGACCTTGAGAAAGGAAGGGGGGTGAGATTTACACACTTTGAAGGAAGGAGTCGGGTTTGGAAGCTTTTAAGGAGGAAGGGGGTGTGAATTGTAGACTTTGAGGAAGGAACAGGTGGCATTTGTAGACTTAGGAGCAAAGGGGCGATTTGTAGACTTTGAGGAAGGAAAGGGGCAAGCTTTGGAGACTTTTAGCAGCAAAGGGGTGAGCTTTGGAGACTTTTAGCAGCAAAGGGGTGTGATTTGGAGGAGAGGGCCCTCCACAAGCACATCACCTCTTTACAGTGACCTCCCTGCTGTGTGTGCTGGAGTGACTACACAGGCATAGCACCTCCTTACAGTGACCTCCCTGCTGTATGTGCTGGAGTGACTACACAGGCATAGCACCTCCTTACAGTGACCTCCCTGCTGTGTGTGCTGGAGTGACCACACCGGCATAGCACCTCCTTACAGTGACCTCCCTGCTGTGTGTGCTGGAGTGACCACACCGGCATAGCACCTCCTTACAGTGACCTCCCTGCTGTGTGTGCTGGAGTGACCACACCGGCATAGCACCTCCTCACAGTGACCTCCCTGCTGTGTGTTCTGGAGTGACTACACAGGCATAGCACCTCCTTACAGTGACCTCCCCTGCTGTGTCTCCTGAAAGGTCGTTCAGATAAGGAAAAGGATTTGCTCCAGCAGATAGCCGGGGGGGGGGGCGGGGGGCGCCTCAATTATGGATTTCCAGATGAAAAGTTCTTTAAATAACAGCCGTTTCCAGGAGTCCCCACCCCCTCTCCGGGGCCAGTGCGTCGCATCCCCACTTGCAGAGCGGTACTGCTCTCAAAGACGTGGATGTGTCTCTTTGTCTCTGTCTTTGTTTTTCTTTCTCTATCTTCCTTTCTCCCCCCCCTCGCTCTCTCTTTCTCTAAATAGACAAGTGACTTGTTGTCGAAATGCAGCATGCGCTCTCTTGTTCCTGTTGTGTGTTGCGCTTTGATTTGTGTGGGAAGAAAGAACCTCCCCGCTTGGCACAGTCAGAGCCTACAGTTGCAGTAGAACCTCTGTCTTTGCTGCCTTACCGAGTCGATAGAGGCTGCGGCAAAGTCAATATACACAGACTTCAACAGACACTGCTCAGCGCCCCAAAAACGAAAGCAGTTTTAAAAAGATCCATAACTACATCCGACGTACTTTTCTCAAATGGCTATATAAGCTTTTTTTTTTTTTAGCTTATAAATGCAGCATTGTAATGCAAATCAATATAAACAAGAAATATGCTCACTGGAGCATATATAAAGTATTCCTATTAACGATTAACACATTCCTGAAGCAGCTCATTTGTTTTGCCAGTGCTGGCGTGCCCAGTGCATATAGAATGAACTCATTTCTCATAATTCACTTATCTGCTAAAATACTCTCCGGGGAAATGTTTCGCCTGAGTGGTCCAGGACGATGCCCACCCTCAGCTCAGCGTATTATGCTGATCAGCTCCTTAGTGATGCGCCAACAGTAATAATTAATTAAGCTTTTCCCAAACACAATATCAGCATTTTCCTGTTTTTAAAAACTGTCGCAGGCCCTGTGAGAAGGAACTGAGTTTTATTGCGTAATGTGTTGAGGAGACGTTTTACTGTTGCTCTGTTGTTCTGAGGGACATGCCACTAGCTCACGTTGGCACTCTGCTCTGTGGCTGGGTACGGCGTTTGAAAGAATTCAATAATATTGGAGAAATAAATCGAAATCCATCTGAAGTTAATCGCAGGGCTCTGAAAATGGATTTAGATAAGGGAAATGAGGTACGCATCGCACACATGCATGCGTACTCACACACACTCTCTCTCACACGCACACACACACACTCACATACACACATGCACACGCAGTGCATGCAGAAATCGATAATGTATGTGATGTGTGACCCATAATGCTCAGTCAAACTGTGTACTGTGGGCACACACATACGTACACACTAAGAGAATTAAACGGACAACAAATGTCTCTCATATGACATATGAAATAACCTCGCTGTTCAGTCTCCTAAATGGTTAACTTACGGCAGAATGTGTTCTGTGGACTTGGTCAAGTCTTGAGCTTGCCTGTGGCAACTGTCGGTTCATTAATAGCCAGAGGGTCCTGAACTCATTGCTGAACAGTGACTCCTCTGGTGGATTTTGTCTCTGCAGTGAAAATTTTACATTGAAGCTCTAGAACAACTGTTTTTCCCCTAAATCATAAAATGGTACATACAACACACCATTATGTATCGTTGGATTCTGTATCATAGGAAATTGTTTATAGGGAAATCAAAGGTTTTGTAGCTATATTTATTATGTCAAAGTTTAGTGTTCAACACATGTTTTATGCAGTAACAGTAAATATTTGAGTGTAGTTCGCAACCAGAAATGAATGGAATTCAGTTGCCATTCTCTCTCTCTCTCTCTCTCTCTCTCTCTCTCTCTCTCGGAATCTTTTTCTCAATTCCCACAATGTGCAGATTTATGGCTTTTCATTTCATTAGCATTTAGCCAAGCTGTTCAGAGTGCTTTATGTGGAGTATCTTCTCTGAAAATGTGCCCTTCCCTCTCACACTGAAAGTGGGCCAAGCTGGAGGCATTGGCTGAGAGTAGTATTGGTCCTGAGTGTGAACAGGGCTCTGAGCAGGGGTAACTTCACGGAATGCAGTTCTCAAATTCAGGGACTGGATGGCACCCAACTGACTCGAGGGTAACATCTGACTGGAGTCTCCCAGCCCCACTACCTTAAAGACATGAACACAAACAAAAATATGAATCTATATATTAGGGCGGCCTGTAGTGTAGTGGTTAAGGTAAATGACTGGGACATGCAAGGTCGGTGGTTCTAATCCCGGTGTAGCCGCAATAAGATCCACACAGCCGTTGGGTCCTTGAGCAAGGCCCTTAACCCTGCATTGCTCCAGGGGAGGTTTGTCTTCTGCTTAGTCTAATCAATTGTACGTCACTCTGGATAAGAGCATCTGCCAAATGCCAATAATGTAATGTATTTTATCAAAAGTATTTTCAATAGTTTTGTTGAATAGCTTTCTAGTCATCATTAGTCCTTAGCATGTTTGTGAGTCCTGTTGCGGTTTTAAGGTTTTGTTAGATTACGTAACATTAATATTAGTTCTGTTATGCTTGGCGATATGTATACTGTATATTTGTATGTATAATGGCTTCATATTTTGTATTTGATTCGGCCTGGGTAACTTATAGCAAGTTGTTAACTAGTGACGGGTAGAGTCTTTTCACTGAACCACACTTTAATTCTAGCCCTAGGAGTCATAAAAATCTATTTTCTTTTATTAAAAGTGATGAAAAACTGGAATATCACAAATAAATACAAAGACTTGTGTTTTAAATCTTTTATTTTGTAAAAAGCATTTCACAAAAACAAACAAAAAAAATACTATAAGGCTTTCTTGTCAGCCTCAAACATGAATCTAATCTTGACTCAATCCTAAGACTTACTGTCCCATATTTACTAACCCTAACATTAACAGTAGCCTTACCCTTACTTATGATTGTTATCAGACAAACAGCATAAAACTGTGAACTTTTAAACATGGCTTTGCTATTTAAGATCAAATCTTTTTTTAGCCTTTAGTGCTGCCATGAGTATTTTTTAAAAGCACTTGTAAGTTTTCCATATGATTAATTTATTTCCCTTTAATGCAGTTGCCTTCATGAAGATTAACTGTGCAAACACAATCTAGGCTACTATCTTTAGGCTAAACTAGCATTAACATGCTGATGTTTATTCTAGGCTGTTCAAGAGGCTTATAGTCACGAAAGTAGTTCACAAAAATGTCACGGTGATCATGTAAGAATATGGTATGATAGCCTACAAGTCATCAATAGCCTTATTTTTTGCAGCACATCCTGTATTTACGTTTTGTAACCCAAAGCATTTAAGCGTTTCATATGTACACCGCTTTAAAAATACGCATTTCCTCCTGCGAGCACCACATATTTGTGAATTTGTGTTGTTAATTATCCCTCTCTTTCCTTTTGAATTGTTTCCTTTGGAACCAGGGTCTAGTGGACGTGATGGTTAACTTCATCTGTTGTCCGCAGTATATCTTACTTCAGTGTTCATCCTCTGGTCCCTTGACTACGGTGCACACGCGAGGCACAGAACTACTGTATAGGCTTAAGGCAAAATGTTTTGCCATGATTTATTAGATATAGTCCAGCTTTGTGTTTTTTTATATCTTACTTTCCCAGAATAGCTCAATAAAATGTCTATCAAACACTGCTGGTAGCCTACCAGTCTACTAAGGCCTTGTAATTATTGCAAAGGAGATTGAAAGCTATTGGGTGCTTATTCTCTTATTCCTCTCCTGGAGTTCTGTGTGAAGTGGAGCCAGAGAGAATGCTCTGTAAGTGGGTCTGCTGTTGGAAAACAGACTTTAGGCACCAGAAATAGTATTCATTACATTACATTATTGGCATTTGGCAGACGCTCTTATCCAGAGCGACGTACAGTTGATTAGACTAAGCAGGAGACAATCCTCCCCTGGAGCAATGCAGGGTTAAGGGCCTTGCTCAAGGGCCCAACGGCTGTGCGGATCTTATTGTGGCTACACCGGGATTAGAACCACCGACCTTGCGTGTCATTTACCTTAACCACTATGCTACAGGCCGCCCATATTCAAATTATTGTAAGGAATAAGCAGCTTGTCAACTTGAAGAGAAGATTTTAAATTGTCCCACCCTTATTTCTGACCTATGAATCCTTCCATAATTGTTACCCTCTCTGCTTTCTCACTGTCTGAAAAAAAGCAAGAAATAAGAAAGCACTGTTCACTCTTTCTCAAAAAAAATGTGCTCAGGGCTGAAATTTAATATTTCAGTTTGACTACTGTTCGCTGCCCTGGGTTAAGAGAAATTTGTTACGAGGTATAGTGTTAGTAGTCCAGACATCTATTCCCATATTAGTTCCGTTTAACTTCAGAACCTCTCGCTGTTGGAGATACCCCCCCTGGCCACGAGTCTGTTGGCTGCGATGCTGTAGCGGTTTGATTGGCCGGACCAGACCATTTTGAGAGGAGCACTGTAGCACTGTTGATCGGTGTACAACGTGCTTGCTTCTCACTCCTCTGGACTGGAAAAGGCATTTCTGTCATATCGTGATGGATACCGCAGGCGCGTTTTGATTAAGTGCGTGCAAATTTACTTGCGTCCCCTCGGAGTGATTGGTTTCCTGGAGAAATAGCTTCTGGGTCCCATGCCACTGGGCTATTACTGCGGGACGAGGGGGGCCGGGGGGTGGAGGGGGAGGGCTCTCTCTGTGGCCGTGGCGACGGCGATGCATTATGGGATCGATATCGTGGAAGAGGGTCAGGGCCACAGAGTGCAGGGATAAATCGCCTCTCTGCGCTCTGTGATCAGGGCTTTGGGCCCCTGAGCTTCTTCTTCTGTGGTGCTTTCAGCCACACTGACCCAAACGCATGCTTTTAGGACCGCAACAAAACCCGAGTGAACATATTTCTGCCTAATGACACAAATTACCCATATAATGCGATAAACGAAGTGCCTGTTAAGTTGGATTTGGACTTTCATTATTTTACCCAAAAAAATATTAAGGCGAATGCTCTGTTCATTTCTGTCTTTCATTTGAGCCGCCTGCCCTGCCCCACCTGATTTGCTTTGGTTAAGCGTTAAGCAATACCAACGCAATGATATGTAAAGGCATATGCTGCAATATATCCTTGATAAGAGCATCTGCTGAAAACAAGATAAGCCTGCACTTGTAAATGCCATGTTATTCTGCTCCAGGCTGTTCGCATTCATATCCAATTTCATTTCAAAGTGCAGATTATTCCTTGCTTTGGCCACTGCTGTGCGCCTGTGTCTTATTTCCCACAGAGGTGTTCATCGTTGATATAATAAAGAATATTACATTTCTCAAACGAGCATTATTAAAGACCTATTTTAATTTAAGTCATTTACTGGCAACCTGCACCTGCAGCACGTGTAGTCGTTTGGACTCTTCCCTCAGTTTAAGTACACTGAAGGTGATTTATTTGTGCACCTTGCTTCCCCAAAATGCAATGATGAATATTCATAATCTGGTGCTATGATACAATAATGCAAATGGGAGCTCATGAATATTCATTATTTGGTTGCTGTGATGTAATACCGAATTGTCAGCCATTAGGCGATTATTCCTTCTTTTCCTCTCTTCCTGGTACCGTTCTTCTCAAACGTACCCGGAGCGCGGTGAAACGGTCCAGTCTCGCAGCTTCATCTCCGGGTTTCCATGGAGACCACATCCCAACTGCATCGTATACGGGAAGCACATTGGAGGAGTCCTTCCTTCCCGGGCATTACAGTAATGCAATGTGGTCCATACATCATAAAACATCCACATACGGAGTCTGAATATCGACCCCAGGAGAAAGTTATGTGAATTCTCACAAATTACAGGATGTTTTTTTTTGTTTTTTTACTTTTTTTTTTTTCTTACCTGTAGCAAAAATAACTACAAAAGAGCCTGAAATACAGTTGGACAGTTTCGGGACATGAAAATTGTCACCCTGTTGAAATACATATTTATACACCAAGATAAGTCAAGATTTTGAAATTTACACAAAAGCAACAGTGCACATACTATTCAGCAGTAATTGCAGAAATTCTGACACATTCAGTGAATGATCCGAACTCTAAGCACTGGTAAATGCCTCTGTCTGCGTCTTTGTATCACTTTGTATGTTCTGGTAATGTGGTTACATAAGAAATTGTATACCGATTTGCACTTGTTGACATAAGCATTTATGAATGTTTATGTACTGCTTATGAATGTGCAATATGACTTGCATGATTACATTTTTACCATTTTTTCTTTGTTTTCTATTTTTATATCTCCTTGATATATATAAAGCCCCTTTTTGAACCATTTTTCATCTTTCCCAGACTGGTGATGGGTTAAGCATGGTCGCACTTAGAACTCACACTGAAATCGATGCCCCTTAAACCATTGTGTCACGGTTCACTAATCTCACGGTGTATGGATCGGCTGACTTGGTGCACACCATGAACGGGGAGATCCCTCCAGACAATGTAAGAAGGCATGAACCTGAATCACTGAGACACTGCCAAGGGTGTAGGAGCATCAGGCCAACAGGGCCTGCGGGTTAAAAATCCGGGCTGCAAGTAAACTTGGTATAACCGTGTTATGAAAATAAAATGTAATTCAGATGCCCTCAAGCTGCTGGCTGTCTACACATTAATAACATAATGTATTTTTACCTCTTAAAGTGTTGTGGCTTTAGCAATTAATTAAGGCCCCATTTCCTTTGACCCTTTTAGAGATGTGTGCCGCATACGGGGATGTTGGTGCGCCGTTGGCTGATGAAGCGCACAAGTCAGCAAAGCGACATCTTCCCATGTCAGCCGCCCGGTCAGCTGGGCCAGCGCTACTGCCCTCTCAGCAGTTGGCCCCATGGTGCCTCAGGGCAACGGCGTTACCGCCGTATGACGAACATGCTCCATGACCGCGGAACCGCTGACAGGCCATGATAAAGCCCCCCACAACCCCCGCCCCACCCAGTATACACTCACTGAGCACTATATTAGGTAGACCTGTACACCAGTGTGTTAATGCAAATATTTAATCAGCCAATCATGTGGCAGCAACTAAATGTATAAAAACATGCCGATAATGCAAATAACCACACATTACAACAGTGGTATGCAGAAGAGCGTCTCTGAACACACAACGCATCAGACTGCTACAGTGGATAGGCTACAGCAGTAGAAGACCAATAAGTAAAAAATAAAATAAAAAGTCTAATAAATACCTAATAAATGCTCAGTGAGTGCATTTCATTTGTTTATACTTCAGCAAGCATCTAAGCCTCTGGGTTCATTACACACATGCGGAAAGTTTAGGGCAGAAGAGCTAATTTTTAGAAGTTATTATTTTGCATTCTCCTGGTACTGTCTCAGTCACATTGACTTTGCTTCTGGCCTGTTGTGCTGCAAGTCTTCCTGCTGCCGGTATACCATAGCATTGGCTGAAAAAGGTCTCCTTTGGCCTTTAGTGGACGGAGATAATGTGCGTGTTACTGACTTGAATAGGCAATGAAAATAATCTTCCATTTCTTAGGCTAGAGCAGTCTGTATATTCCGTTTATTTTTTTTCTTCTGATAAAATGTCTTATTGTATTGTAACCAACAAGTACAATGTGTTTCGCCAGAGAAAGGTTATTGCTTCCGACAGCTAGCTCTAAAGACGTGCGAGCCGGCTCTGACAAATATTTAATGCCCCCCCCAATTACGCCTGGCAGCTGAGATGCACTTCACGTCTGAAACGATGCAGTCACTCACTCCAGTGACACCCAGACTGCTTCATAAATACCATTCTCAGCAGCAACAGATGAGTGTTATTCACAGCTATCTTATTCTCCCCCGCCTCAAACTCAAAATTGAAAACGTGAAGGTTAAAGTCGACGGCAGAAACTGAATAAAACGGACCGCAGGAACCGCACCGAACTGGAAGGGCCCCCCTGCGTTTCGATTGAATCCCCAGTGTTTAAGAGCGGGGCTCTCTTTGTGGGGTAATCCAACCTTATGGATTTCATTCATGGGGGAGGTTAAAGCAATTTAATGTCTTTAAGCGAATATATTGACGCGGTGGCCACAGTTCACGTGGAATTGTGTGACCCCATCAGTGGAGTTTGGCGGTCCTGCGGTTCCATCGGAATGGGAATGCGATTGAGCCGCCATGGCGGCTATGCAGGAACGCCGGGGGCAGATGTGCATGTGGTGTCTCTGCCGTCTTCTCCGTGTCCCTACTGTAATAATATGCCCATGTGTTACTCATCCTAATCTGTGATAACAGGGTTACAAAGGAAAAACACATTTATACGCCACTTTTCAGTGGTTGGTTGGTTGTACAGTGAACATAGTTTGGCGGTGCAGGGCTGGGGGTGGTCAGGTATGTGGGGTACTACACTTTTGTGGCTTGCCTGGTCGTACAGTGAACATGGTTGGGAGGTGTGGAGCTGGGGTCAGGTATGTGGGCTCCTACACTTTTAAGCATAAGGGGGGAGGGGGGAGTGGGGGGGGGAAATCCCGATCAGTATGCTGTGGATTGATTGTCTTCCTCCTGCAGATAGTGCAGTCACCCAGGCCAAATGCTGACTCCGGAAAAATATTGTGAAATGGGATTACATTTTTAAGATGCTGATCCAGTCCTGAAATTCTCTCGCTGGGATCGAGCGAAGATTTGCACTCCTGCGGTGCTTCAGAGTCCAAGAGCATTAACGTTGGTTTCATAACCTGCTTAATGTTCAGTGTGCAAACCCACTTAAACCGTCCGTCAACACCATGCTTTCCAAAAGGCATCGCGGAATGTTTATGTGCAGCATCTAAACCATGCAGAGGGGCCTATAACTCTCTGATCGTCGAGTCAGTCGGTTAAGTCAATTTTATTTGTATTGTGCTTTTTGCAGAGGACTCACAAAGGCGCATAGCGTGGTTTGGAGATATTCTGTATTGCACACGTCTTTGGCAGAGAGATCATGGAGGAGGTGAAAGGAATCATTGCAGACTTTAACAAGCAGGGGACAACAAATATTTATTTTTTTATGATCTAGACTGGCTGACCCATTTGACTTTGCTCAATATTTATCTTTAGAAATAAAGTCTGACCGTTTTACCCCCTGACCACGGATTATTGCACTCGCTGCAGTTATGGTCGTACTGGCTTTTTTCACTTCCAGAATGTTTGTCAACGGCTAAGCTGCTTCTCTGCTCAATTTGCGGGTTAATTATTCAGGATGCACTGTTTTGCATACACAGATTAAAGTATGTTATGTGCTGTGTGTAACGCTGATTGGCTTAGCCATCCCTGAAGTTGAAGTCTGTATTTCTTTTGAGCTCATTGGCTTTGATGGATTTATTGAACACTGCTTTCCCTTCAGGAATGGTGGGATGATTTGAAGCTAATGGAACAGGCTCTAGACAGAGGGAGAGAGCGATGGAAGACGGAGAGAGGGAGAAGATAAGTCTGAGGCAGTAGGAGTATGTCTGTGCTCTCAGTGCAATTTGTGTTATTTTCCTGCTGAAATCTGCGCCGGAACACTCAGACCCAGAACCCATCTGGGGGGAAGCAGCTGGTTGGCATGGCAACTGTGTTGGCTCTTTTTAATTCTAATCTGCAAAAGCTGCTAAAACAACAGTAAGAAAGGCTCCCAAAATATGTTTAAGCTTTATAAATGAAAATTAGTTATGCACAGAAATCAGGCACACTGCAGTGCAGTCTTTATTTGGACAAAAGGACAAAATGTTGTTGTTCTTGGCTCTGTGTTCCAGCACATTTGATTTGATTTGGATTTGAAATGAGAGAAAAAATATCCAATGATTTTTGGTCCCCTAAAATGATTTTCGGAATTGTTTATAAAAAGTGTTGTAATTCTTACATGGGTTACTTGCTATGGATACAAGTATGGAATTAAAGCCAACAGTCTTGTCTTTAGCCATATAGTCATTGTTTGAGAACAAATCCAATGTATGCCAATAAGGAGGAAACACTCATATGAGCTCACTTAAGAGGTCATTGGGCCACCACGTGCAGAAGAGCTTGCATTCTGGAGGAGGGGTAGGGCACCATTATTCCATGAGAATGTCAGTGATGGAGGTGGTAACGCCTATTTCTGACTTCATTCCACTTTTCACATTCATGCTCAACTAGGTTCAGATCTGGTGACTGAGAATCACCCCTCTTTCAAAGTCAATAAGATCTCATTTTGGTCATGCTAGCCATAATTATAGACAACCAGCCCTGTCCGTTTTTTATAGACTGTTTTCAACAACCTTTAATTGATCACGAGACTGGCTGAAACACAAAGCAGCATAGGGGTCTTTCCTAGGATCAAGTTTATGAACCACTGCCTTGTTCAGTGCTTACAATGTTTGAGCTGTTGTTATAACATTACATTACATTACGTGGTATTTAGCAGATGCTCTTATCCAGACCGACGTACAACAAAGTGCAAATCAATCACAAGAACAAGTGCAAAAGTAGACCTGAGAGGACAGTACAGTTCCGAGTCCTAGTGTAAACATGCAGAAATTCAGAACCCTTGAAGAGTACAATCAACATTCAAACTAGCATACCACTGTTGGCAGCTAGAATACAACAACAGCCAATAAAAACAACAATACCTATACAAGTAACAATATCTATACATAAGTGCCATTACGGTCTAAGGCTAATCACAGTGATTGTGAGTTGGGGAGGGAAAGGTGTAGCCTGAAGAGATGGGTCTTCAGTCTGCGCTTGAAGGAGGTCAGAGACTCTGCCGTTCTGACATTCACCGGGAGGTGATTCCACCACTGTGGGACCAGGACAGACAGCAGTCTGAGCGTGAAGTGCAGGTGTGGCGAGGGGGAGGTACCAGACGGCACGAAGTGGCAGAACGGAGGGGTCTTGTTGGTGTATAGGTCTTGATAAGGGATTGAATATACACAGGGGCTGATCCTTTAACTGCCTGGTATGCGAGCACCAAAGTTTTAAATTTGATGCGAGCCATAACAGGCAGCCAGTGGAGGTTGCTGAGCAGGGGGGTGACATCTGAATGTCTGGGAACATTGAATACCAGACGGGCTGCAGCATTCTGGATGAGTTGTAGGGGTCTGATGGCAGATGCTGGAAGGCCAGCCAGCAGAGAATTGCAATAGTCCAGGCGGGACAGGACCATTGCTTGAACAAGGAGCTGAGTGGAGTAGGTGGTGAGAAAGGGTCGGATTCTCCGGATGTTGTACAGGAAGAACCTGCACGCCCGGGTCACCATAGCGATGTTCTTGGAGAAGGATAGCCTGTTGTCCATCACCACTCCAAGGTTTCTTGCACTAGGGGATGAGGTCACTGTGGTATCCCCTAGTGAGATGGAGAAATCAGAGAAGGGAGAGGTTAAAGCAGGGATGAAGATCCTCCGTCTTATCTGGGTTGAGCTTTAGATGGTGTTATAAGCCTAGATCTGTTTCAACTTCGCTATAAAGCTGTACCTTTGGGGACGCTGTGTGTTTTGGACTGTTCCAGAAGGTCTGGAGGGAAGGGGAAGCCATGGCAGTAGAGGGTATAGTTGGGAGTAGGAACAGGGACCTCTTCAGCCTGCTAACTGTCATTGATATTTGTATTTGAGTTGACGCTTGGCTGATTATCTTCAGAAGGAAAAAAAAACGCTTTGTGGTGTGATGCACGGTGAGCAGGTGATTTGGTTACTAGGGTTACGGCAAGCCACACTTTATGGCAGGGCAGACATAAGGGTGTTTGTCACCGTGGTGACCGCATGAATTTCAAGTGACTCGTGAAATTGAAAACAGGAAAAATCTAAGGAGTACCGCACCTCTGGGGTCCTTCACCGTTGGCTACTTTTAGCATTGTAAATCAAATCAATCAGTTTAACATAGCGTATGGTACACTGTGTGCATGCCTGCGTCCAGTGTTCAGGTGGCTCCTGATGATCGGTAGCTTGTGAATGGAAACGTGAACGCTGGGAAATGTGCCTGTGGACTGCTACCTCACCAAAGTAACATTGTGTGATGCAGAAACACCTCTGCTGTTTCTATCGCCAGTTCTTCACAGGCCGACATTACATTACATTACATTATTGGCATCTGGCAGACGCTCTTATCCAGAGCAACATATAGTTGATTAGACTAAGCAGGAGACAATCCTCCCCTGGAGCAATGCAGGCTTAAGGGCCTTGCTCAAGGGCCCAATGGCTGTGCAGATCTTATTGTGGCTATACCGGGATTAGAACCACCGACCTTGCGTGTCCCAGTCCTTTACCTTAACCGCTACACTACACGCCGCCCCATCTGCTGCACATCTGGACTACAGCAGCTATGGTGTCCTGAGGCAACCAAAATAGTGTAGAAGTTCCCAAAACCTGAAACATTCCCGAAAATGTTCATTTTCATCAAACATTTTGAAAGATCCAAAGCGCTAATTATGTTCAGGAATTGTGTTTTTCACTACTTATTTCTATTTTTTCTGTGGTTTGCAACTCTGGTGCAGTAGGTTAATCTTTGACAGAGCAAGTTTGCACATCCAAGGCCTGGATTCGGTCAGCATTGTTCTGCAGCTTTTACTCATGGACGTCGATTGAGTCCCGTGGAGTAGGCGCTGTTAACGAGCGATCCATTGTCTCGTTGACCTCAGTCAGTGGGCCGCAGATCGTCGGGGAAGCTGACACTGTGGATGCGGTCTGACTGTAGAACCAGACGCAGCGCTGTGTTTAAACCGTGAACGATGCTGCAACATAAATTCAGAGTACAGTTACAGATCTGTACCGTCCAGAGGTGGTGAAAATCAATACCCTTTCAAGTGTAAGTCAATGCGGCAACTAATAAGCTACAAACCGTGGCCGTAGGAAGAGGTTTACACATCCACTCACACTGGCATATAAAAATGGGCAGGGTTAAGCAGGATGCTCTGCCTTGAGACCAGCCAACACCTCTCTGGCTGTCATTATGGATAAGCCTTTTGTGTGTGTGTGTCTGTGTGTCTGAGTGTGCGTGCGTGCGTGCGTCCGTGCGTCCGTGCGTCTCTGCTTCAGAGGGGCTGCTACCTCACTTCCTGTCCTGTATTACCATGTCAGATGCCTTTCAGATTAGTCATTTTTAAATGAATGTCATCAGCCCTGTCTTGTGAACTGTATGCGGAAGGACAGCACCTGTCCTCTGAACTCACTAATTTAGATTCTGTTTAAGTTTAGTAATACAAATGAATGTATTTGTTTATTTAATTATTTAATTATTTGTTTGTTTACTTATTTATGTATTTATCTGCGGGGTGGGGTGGGGGTGGTTGGGGTCGCCGGTCTGACCGTCTAACTCTGTGAATGATAAAGCCTGCTTGGATGTCTCTTTAAATGAGAGCTGCAGTGTTGATGTGCCCTCGAGCTGAGATGGTAAGAACCATTTCCACCTCTGCGGCAGGGAGCTTGACCAAATACGCGTGCGAGAGCGCCGCAGACGCATCGAATTAAACCCACTCCTACGGTTGCTGGTGAAATTTGGTAGCTCCCAGTCTGTAGCGAAAGGGAGGCAACTTATCAGTCTTGTTTTACTGGAGTTAAAAACTGGGCGCAGCTCCGGCAAATGCCATGTTGTAATTAACATTTTTTCCCCTTTTTATTTCATCTGCAGAACGCAGTGGCAGTCGCTTCTATCCAATTACCGCTGGCTGGTTCTCCTAGCTCCCCTGCGTTGCAATCTGTTGATAACTCCACTTGCAAGCTGCAGTTTATTGTCTTTCGAAATGGGAAACTCTTTCCTTGCACAGGGAATTCGTCAAATCTCGCAGATGATGGGAAACGTAGGAGTGTTTCGACACCAGTTGCTTTCACTAAATTAGGTAAGACATAAATGTATTTATTTTTCCTCCGTGTCCAATGCATGTGAAGTGACTAGTTGTCAAGTTTTGCAGTTGTTGAAGGTTGAAAGATGATACGGGCACACGTATGAGCACACAATTGGAATACCTGCTGAATACATTTGGAGTCTGGGTCCGTGTATAACCACCTTTTGCTGCAGTGGTGTGGATGTTTTTGACGCGATTCTGAAGTGCCATTTCCACCGTAGTCGGCGTGGTTTCTGCAAAAAAGGCAGAATACGCTGTATCTAATCTAATTGAAATAGGTATTCGTTTCAATGTATTCGACGCGATTCTGACGGTATTATCGCTGTTAATAATGTTTTTTGTTTAATGACATGGTAGAGTTTGCGTCATTGTGCTTATCGTCTGGTAACGGCAGCAAGAGAGACGTTTAATCGGCAACATTATACAAACAGGTCTTATGGAAATTGTATCACAGTTCACATTGATGTACCGTCTGTAGACACAGGACTCCTGTTAGAACATTCGCAAAAGCGTCTGCGTAGTATTTGTATGTAACAAATGGAGTAAGTGTTGTCGAAATGAATGGTTACATGTACACCTTCGTACTCGCACACACATGCACATACAGACAGAGAGAGGGAGAGAGAAAAGGAAGGCTCTCACTTTATTCCTCTCGATTATTCATCACTCAGTAGTTCAATGCTTTATGCAGAGCGATTGTTTTCTTTTTTAGGGTCCATGCTACGTTCAAGATGTAGCACTTAAGACTCTTCCACTTCGTCTCCCTGATTCAATTTGTTGCTTTTGCAGATGGGTGCAGCGGAGGGAGCTGGAGCCTCTCTCAGCCCGTTACCGTTGCCCTCCGGCACTTCGCGCTGGGTGTAGACCCAACTGCAGCCTATTGGGATTTTGACCTTCTAGATGGACACGGGGGCTGGAGGGCAGAAGGGTGCCACATAACGGGCTCTTTGGGCAATACCACCACCATTCATTGTGCGCACCACAATAACTTTGCAGTGCTAATGGTGAGTACAGTCTCTGGAGAGGGGCGGAGGTCCGCTCTTCTCTCACAGCTTTTTATTTCTTTCTCTTCCCCCTTTTCTCAGCGTTCTCATCGAAAGGATATCCGTTTCATGTGTCATTGATAGATAGCCTCACGTGGTTGTCAGAGTAATAATTTTAAAGCTGGATCGTTTCGTTTTAATTGATTGTAATGTGACATAGGCTACGATGTATGGTGTTGTGTACAGCAAGTCTAAGGTGTATTGCTGATGGAATGCGTTGGCTCTGTTTTACCTTTTTTACGTCAAAGCTCCTGTCTAGTCGCGATTGCTCTTCGTTCATATCCTGGTGAATTATAGCTAAGACTTTCCATAAAAAAATAAACAAATAAAAAAGAATACAAAATAATAGCGTTTTTAACCCTGAGAGGTATCTCCTGGTTAGCGTCCGCCTGCGTGCGCTTGTGGTGTACTAATTAGTTGCAGTTTACCGCAATGTTGTATAGTAAACGCGGCAATGGTTTTCGTCGTTATTCTGTTGTTTTTCATTTACAACATAAGTCGAGTTGCACGCCTCTGCTTCATTGCTTTTGATCCTGCTGTGATCACACTGTGTTAGAATTAATTCTACGACCATAATAGTGGTCGCACAGTGGCAACACGTCTCGCTCTTTCGTGGCGCTGCGCTTAGTCTGAGATTATGTGAGCAGGATGTTTACTGAACGGAGAGGGAGGCTGAACTGGGAGGTCTTTTCTTGGCTTTGAATACGACCGATGAGATGTTCTATGATTCTGGTACTTTGTCGTTTTTTTTGTTGCTGATATATAGACACAATTTATTGACAGAGGTCGCGTTTATACGTATTAAAAACTGTCATATAGAGAGGGCAACCCAAGCAACTGGAAGTGAGGAAACGCGTGCACTGCATGTCAATCTGTGGTTGTCAGATGGGGCGCAGCTGTCAGCCAGTCATCGCGTGGGTCTGTGGCAATGTGTGTATTTAATATCCTTCCAGCCCGGAACCCAGGCTTTTCGTCGCGGCGCGGGGAGTGCTGTCAGGGCCGTGGGATTGTCAGAGAAAGAGTAAATTAAAATCCCCAAGCAATTCGAATTAATGATTTGTTTCTTCAGCGTATTTGACGTTTTGATCGCCATGCATTAAGATGATGCTTTTTTCAGTGACTTTAACTGAGATGGAATATTTACTTACGTAGTCACCCCCCCCCCCCCCCTTTCCACTGCAGTGACCGCTGACATGACTCTATTTACGGATATATGACATCATAATATTATTTCCCTCAGTTGCTTCGCTTGGCCCTGCGCGATGGGTTCGCTGTGCTGTTATTTTACCTGTTGCCTGATCTGTTGACAGGACTTTATAGGCTATTTCTTTGCACATTAGCTGTAAAATGCAAAATTCCAAAAGTGTAATCAGGAGAAATGTAAGCAGGAGTAGCAGTGTGTTCACTGATGGACGTCATTAGGTTTGGTTTTTATTGGGAATCTGTGTCTCTGGAATTATTCAGCGCTGTGTGTCTTGCACTTGAATCATACAATTTCAAGCATTGAGCTAAACCTTCCTTTGTGTTGTATCTCTGTGATGATGGCATTACATCATGAAATGCACATGCTTTCAAACAGGCTTTAGGTGAATATTTGTTGTGGATACCATTTTTCTGCTGTACATAGGTCTTAGCATGCATGCAGATGCGTATATCTATGGTCATTTGTAGGCCTAGAGTTTACACAGTTGAAAAGCAGCCTCTGGTTCAGCATGTTTTTTGATGGAAATATAGCACTGACCTAACCGAGTGAATTTCTTGGTCCAAACCCCCCACGCAGGGGTTAATGCAGGAAGGCAGTTGGGTGATGAGGAGTCCAGGGCTGGAGAAAATGTCAGTTCATTGAGCGGACGAGCCCCGAAGACACACTGTAATCTCCGCTCACAGAGACGAAGGCCCCGTTTCATTCACCAATGCGCGGAGATAATTAGCCTGCAAATAGCGTAACAGACCTGTGCAGTTATCCTCGGGGGTTCACTCCCAGCATCGGAGTTATGCACGTCTGACTAGGCTTCGGAGATTCCGCCTCCATCCACCACGTCTTGGTTTCAGATCCAAATGGCAGCGTGACTTTCATTTATTTATGATGCCTGTAGGATGACGTGAACCCCGAGTCGCAGAAGTGTGTGTTCTCCTCCGTAACAAACGTGTGTACGAGCACGTCTCGCACGTGCTCGTTATCTGTGCTGAAAATAAGTGTCCGTGTAGGTTGTGTTCTCTGGAGAAGATGTTACCCAGTGCGTATTCAGTAAAGCGATAGAAGCACAGCGAATTACTCTTTCAGCCAAGCCACTTTTATATTTGGGAACACAGATTTTTTTAGGGAGAGGGCCTTACAGCATATTCCAAATTATATTCGTGTAAAGACTATTTAACAGGTATCATAAATATTACCATTACAACCATTATAATAACCATTATTATTATTGGAACAGACAAATGGCCAGGGGGATGGGCTTCCCCTTGGTTTGGCTGTGTGATTAGCTGATTGGTTAGGAACTCCACAGTCCTTACATGGTTTAAGTTTGAGCGTGGTTATGTTCTGGTGCGTTGAATTGATGCATTTATGTAGGCTTTTTTTGTGTTTGGTGACGTGCAACAGCTGCAGTTGTGTGGCTTCAGTAGTTGCGATCTGGTTGGATTTAATTCAAGTTTTTAATTTACGTTTTTTGATAAATAACATGGATGTCAACATGTTTGAGGTGTGTTTCTGGTTATTCGATCTGAGAGAAAATTCTGCAATGTGCATTTTAAAGAGCGTACAAACCCATATTATTTCCACCCTGGCTTCAGTCCAGTTTCCGCTGTGGTTTGTTGGAGCCACTGATGCAGTTGATCTGGAGGCAGAAAACCACTTGACACTGATCCGTTCCACTCCGTTCCCGCTTCATGCAACATCGCCGTCACTCGCGGCTTCGTAGCTGCGCTGCTTTTGTGACGGTCCGCACTTTTCTGATATGAATGTCTCAATCACCTTTCACTTGCGTTTAAAGGTAAGAGTGGCTATGAGTCAAAACATTTACAGCGTAGGCCCTGCATGAAAAGCACGCTGCATTCCTCCCGGTTGACTGCGTTTCAGCACCACGGACAGATCCACACCAGGGCGTGCAGTGCGTTCTCTCGATATTGTGCCGGTTGTGTACAAGGGAGAGCCGGGCTGACTCGTCGTGTCTTAACATTGCAGGGAGATTATTTGTCTCTTTTAAATTCTCCTCGTATGATATATATAAAAAAGAAGCGGCGACTTTTACCGCCTAGGCAATCATTCTATTTTATAGCGGTGCTTAATTAGTCATGCACGCATTGACGGGGCCATCTGAATCAAGGAACAGCTGGCTCCTGATCGGAACCGAGGCAGTCAGCGTTTGCTACCGGGTTCAAAGCGGTCCAGTAATTGAAGAGACGCTGTGTGATGTCAGAATAATAGTACCTAAATGGTAGTTTTTTTCGTTATAGATGACAGGATAATAGTCTAACAGTCTGGCTTTGCGTGGATGGAACAGCCGTCTGGCTTCGCAGAACACTTAAGGATCTGTCAGCGTTCCTTTAGCCTTCTGGATGGCAGACTGCTCCTTCGGTTGATTCAGGGTTGTTTTAGTAGGGGCTCTGGATGTAACATGCATGATGGACAGACCCACACCTGTGTGGGTTGCTTCTTGGTGGTCTTTGGCTATTAGTCAAGGCCAGAATTTGGTTGAGGTCCCATATATCAAGCCTACATAGTGCAAATGACTGCACCAAAAATGATATTGTTTGTTTTCCACATGTTGAATGGTCTTGTGTGCTGAAGATGATATGCAGAACATGTCCTAATCTTTTAGTGTCACCTTCACTCCAAATATTGAATGTAAATCTTTGTTGAATGTAGTTACTGAATTATTCAGAGCTATGCACCTCTGTTTTTAAAACACAAAGCACTGAACTAAGTACACTTAAATCATCTTACGTATTGGATTTGCTGCCACAAGTTAAGTACTTGCCAATAGCCTACCTTAGAATGGGGCTGTGATTGGTGGCTCCTCTCTAATTAGCTTATACACCTGTGTGTGCTGTATGGTTAGACATACAGGACTGCATAAACCAGCATTTCACTGATGGATATGCTCAGTCTTTCAATTTCTCAGCCTCATCTTAACTGAAAACGTCAAGCAGATCTTTCCTGTTTTTCACCTGTTGCATACAACAACCTTTCATTCATTCTTTAGGGAAGATCATATCAACTTAGTGATTCATTCATAGCATTTATTGGAGAGCAGGAGCAACAAGTCAGTGGCTGTTAACACGTGGTGTGTTATGAGTAAAAACATGGGGGGGTTTTTTGTGTCTGAGTAGTGCTGAATTGCAGTGACGGGTGTTATGGTAATTATTATAACACTTGCAAGCAATTTGTTAGTCTGTCGGTTTTTGTCACCACTGATCTAGTGTGTCTCATTTAGGCCGTTTGGTGAGACAAAAAAACAGCCTTTGCAGTGACGTGTAGGTGTTACTCATGAATGGTTCGTTTCTATTGGAGTCATGAGAGCTCCATCCATTCATAGTAGTCTCATTCATAACCTGCTTGTTCAGATGCCTTCTCATTAACCGTCCTGGTGCATTGGCACTTCGGCATAGCTCTTGTATGTGCTAACCCTTTCTGCATGCATTGGCTGTGTTGTGTGTTGTGTGTTGTGATGTGTGTTCAGTGCTGGTGTGTATGCTCATATTAGTTTTTTGATCTGTAGCATACAGTATTTCACATCAGTATTTACATGATTCTATTTCATTTATTTTGCGCAGTAGATTATATTATCTCGGCAATCAATTTTCCTTTAGTGTTCATTGTAGAACATATTCGGTGTGTCAAGTCTTTTAAGCACAGTTATGCTCACTGTAATTGATTTGTTTATTGTTGTATAATATAACCTCTAATGGCTTTGTTTCTACCTTTTTTATTTTGCAGATTTTTTTAAAATGGTAATTTAACACAATGCCTCTAGACTTGCATATTAATTTAATCGATTTAGTCCCTTGCCGGCTTTTTCGAGTCATGACTAGGCAGCAAGTACAGTACATACCGCACTTGGATGTCGACGGCATGACAAAAGCAGTTCTTTTGTGAGGAATTTGACGCATTTAATTTATATAATGGGTGAAGTGTTGGTAGGCTGCACACTTGACAAACCACACTCAATTTCACAGCAATAGGAGTTACCTTTGATTTGTATTCTGAGCTTATGTTGCATGGAAGCTCTTATGAATTATTCATCGGTGCTGTAGACTGTGTTTTGGTGGCAGTGTGGAATAGAACGAAATCACCTTGGGGTTGCGGGATTCAATCTCGGGAGTGGCAATGTCATCGTACCCTCGAGCAATGTACATATCCAAAATGGTCGAAGTCAATGATCATGTGGACGGATTGTAGATGCGGTTTGTTATTTGCCCTGTACCAGGGCGTAAATCCGTAGTGTAGGCTGGTGTGCGCGGGGCTGTTGCTGTGTAGAAGGGCCGGTGGTGTTTTAACAGATGGGCAGTGTGGTGAATAGGTGCGGGGGCTGAAAGAGCCCTGTTCTGTGTACAGGGCAAACGCTTCTCTTTGCTGGTCAAACACAAAGTGTTCCAGCCGGATGCGTGGTCCTCTTCCCTGTCACACATTTCACATCCAAATCAAATCCGTTTTATCCCGTCTAACCCTGGGCTTTTCATTCAGACGGACTAACGATGTGAGCGGCTCAAACAGCGCACATTCCTGGCACCGCTACCTAATTAAATCCAGGGCAAATTGCTGGAAGTTGCATTGTACGGTAATTGCATTTGAGAGGGTGACCTTATGGTATGCCTGTTGGCCCACGCTGGCAGAACTTCAGTTTATTCAGGAGAAATGGTAATTCCACAACATCAACTGACTTATTGTAAAAAATGGTCAACCGCTAGAAAGAGAAAATGACTAACATGCAAAATGAATTTGAATTTAAATTGGAGTTGGATTAAATCTGCGGTGTTTCCCCCCGTAAATGCCTCCTGTTACATTGTATATACTCCGATCCCCATTACACGACTGACACTCATTCTGTGCTCTTATCGAATGGGTGATGTTAATTCTGTGTCCATTGTGTTTGGCTGGTATTCATTCTGTGTTCATTTTGATTGGCTGACACTCATTCTGTGTTCATTTTGATTGCCTCACACTCATTCTGAGTTCATTTTGATTGGCTGATGCTCATTCTCTGTTCATTTTGATTGGCTGATGCTCATTCTCTGTTCATTTTGATTGGCTGATGCTCATTCTGTGTTCATTTTGATTGGCTGATGCTCATCCTGTGTTCATTTTGATTGGCTGATGCTCATCCTGTGTTCATCTTGATTGGCTGATGCTCATCATGTGTTCATTTTGATTGGCTGATGATCATTCTGTGTTCATTTTGATTGGCTGATGCTCATTCTGTGTTCATCTTGATTGGCTGATGCTCATCATGTGTTCATTTTGATTGGCTGACTATCATTCTGTGTTCATTTTGATTGGCTGACACTCATTCTGTGTGGAATGGCAGACTGAAGAGCTGCCTGTTTAAGTCTCCTCGCAGTATTATTCACAGCTTCACAGCCTATTGCTTGCTATCCACTAACAATTTGCTTTAATACAGATTGTTTTGCTTCTGAATAATACATTCTGACTTTATAATTTTCCATTAGAATGAAACATCAACTGTTTCCGTCACTCTGCTGTGGTCAGCACTCAGGCTTGGCTCTTTTCCTGCGGTATAAAGAGATTTTCTGCAATTTCCCCCTAAATTGTATTACTTTAAGGTATTATAATTCAAATGATGGATGTTCTTTCACCTAGAAACTCACACATTAGTGTATGAATATATGTGGCTTCTCCCGGCAGTGGGTGTTGTGAATATTACTGGCTCTTCAGCTTGAGTAACTTGCAGACTATTGTGCGACTGTCACTGTTTGTAACTGCCATAGCTCACAGTAGCCTGGTATTATGGGTATAGTACTGGGAGTAATGCACAGGCTGCTGTATGTATAAAGCCAATTTGGCTGTGATTTTAACTTTAGAGCTATACTTTAGGGATATGTTGACTATCACCCCTATGTGGCCTTTAAACTATTGACTATTTGCCTTGCACGGCGCCTATCACCAGCCTGTAGTGTAGTGGGTAAGGTGCATGACTGGCACCCGCCAGGTTCGATCCCCAGTGTGACCACGATGAGATCTGCACAGCTGTTGGGCCCTTGAGCAAGGCCCTTAATCCCACATTACTCCAGGGGGGAATGTCTCCTGCTTAGTCTAATCAAGTGTAAGTAGCTTTGGATAAAAGTGTCAACCAAATGACATGTAATGTAATGTAAGGTAAGGTGATGCCTTTTGACACTGCAGTTCCAGGAGCTTTTCCGTCCTGAAGAGGATGGTTATTTTAGATGCTGCTGCATTGTTTGGTATGAGGCTGAACCTCACTGAGTGCATGCAGGACTGTTGGCATCGAGGCAGCACGGCGGTCATAGTAATGTGCCACGTTATATTATGTTTAAGTGAACGTGTGGTCACGGTTTACCACCAGAAATATCTCCTTTTATAAAGGCAGCTTCAACTTTCCAGCTCGCCTGATCGGTTTCTGTGGAACCATTTGGAAACATCATCGTACAATATTTAGACGATGAGAATGGCATGGTAATTGGAATGGATTTAAAATGCCGTTTCTGTCATGTATAAGCCGGGTGTCATTGTACACCCACCTCAGGCCTTTGTTTAGAGCAAAATCTGTCAAATTTTGACGGACAAGTTGGAATGTAGGCAACGTGACAGAGAGTGGAACATCTGCCACAAGCATCATCTCATTGGCCGTGGCCTCATTTCCCAGAATGCTCCCTGCGGTGCTGTGTCTGACCCGGGCAGCTGTCAGGCAGAGGCGGTGGAGGTCACCCTTACACAGCCCCAGACCCCCGGGGGGTGAAAGGTCACGTTTGTTATGGAGCTTGACACAGTGTTTAGCTCCTTGTTGCAGCCTCCAGACTCAGGTCTGGTGTAGTTTCAGCCTCATGTCTCAGTAGGGAAAAGCTAAGTGTTACACATGCAGGTAAATAAGATACAAAACATCCACATACAAGGGGAAATAGGGGGCTGGTGGGTCTGTGATAAGACTGTAAGCCAGCAGACACGCGCATACACACGCAGACACGCACAAACACAGTGCCTCATGTTTAACGCTCCAAACCGCTACCTGGATAACAGGCCGATATGGCAGCCGCATTTCTCAAGCACTTCATTATGGAGCTGACCGCTGCAGTCTTCCGCGTGTGAATTATATATAATAATTGGGCCATGGACTGGAAGATGAGCTCTTGTGTGAGGGATAGAATGTGTCTGTAAATTCAGCTGCTTAACCTTGTTATGGATGACAGGGCGTGCTTATTTGTTCCCGTGCCCAGGTGGTGAGGCTCAGCGAGACCGGACTTGATTTGTTGCCGGAGAGCCGTGGGTTTAAATCACAGGTGGAGCAGGGCTCCCGTTCCCATCAGCAGAGTGCTTACCCCGAATTACCCCTCTAAATAAAGAGGTAACATGCAAACCTGCAGCTACTGTTTGCTGTTGCAGGAGTGTGTTACATAGTGAAAGTCACACACCACTCACAGGAATGTAGTCGGATGGTATACTGGTATGTTTTAGTGTACAGGTGTGGTACGTTTTAGTTTTTACGCTTGGATAAAGACTGGAAGATGAACTTCAGGTGTGCTGTGAGAGGTGGCAAAATGTACAAACACACGCATGCATCCACATACTCACGCACGCACATACACACACACACACGTACACGCACACACACACACACATGCGTGCACACACACACACTTACACACACAAGGATTGTCAGAAACAGCCACAGCCAATGTCAACAATGCCCTTTCCCGTTCTTGGCATGGTAAATTCAGGTTTATGTGTCTGCGTAAGGGCAAGCTTCCCCTTAGAAAACAAAAGCAAGGCTATCCAAAACCCTTTGCCCAGCAGTGCATTAATTTATTTTTAATGATGATTTTTTTCTTTATTATTTGCCAAAACTGTGAATCCCCAGCTTGTAAACCAACTGCAATTATGTTTTCATTGCTTTACACTGCTTGTTAAGTAAGATCTCTTTAAAGCTAAGAGGCCTCGTCTGTCAGTAGTTGGAATGAGTCATTGCACACAGCATATCATTTTCCTACTTGGAATATCTAGACCAGTCTGAATTTAGCTTTATTACTCAATCTAGGGGAAAGAATTCTAATAGTGCAGTAATTAGTTTTTATCGCCAACCCCAGCTCTGAATATACAAATGCACAGTAATTCATGCTAAAAGTGAATAAACTGCAGATTATGTAATTACTCAGAAGAGATGTGAAGATTGTGTAAATTACAGTCCATTCGCTCCTAAACATTTTTTGCTTTTATTATAATTTTATTGTTGTATTATTGACTTTTTAAAAAGTCTTTAACAGCTGCTGTGCACTGCATGTGTCTGGGTCTCGCGTGCGTGCGTGCGTGTGTGTGCGTGTGTGTGAGTGTGTGTGTCCTCCCATGCTTTTTGTAAAAATAAGAATTAGAGCATAATAATTACATACAATTTTGCCCATGTAGATATTTATTATCAGTATATGCAAATGACAGTGCCTGCATTACTGATGGTTGTTGGTCTGGTTATTGAGATTACAGACACTCATTAGCCTTTTTTCAGCTGGCTTTCTGCAGACCTCTGGGGATCCTCGAAGGAGCTGCAGGGAATCGCCGGCTAGATTTCGTATGCAATGACTACTGTTTATATATAGATTTCAGACAATATTTTTTTAAATACAGACATTTTTAGCTTCTGATCGGGGGCCCCATGGATGCCTTTGAGCCTGGGTGGGGGTTCTGAATACCCCTGAGAAAAGGTTGGAAACCCCTGGTCTAGGCTAATGGGGGCTCCAGAACAGTGTTGCCCAATCCTGTGCCAGGGAGGGGTAAGAGTATACAGGTTTTCTGCTGATTTCACCGATTAACACACCAGCAACCACAGAGCAGGTGACTTAATTGGTGGAATCAGCAGGAGAAGTGATTGGTTGGAGTGAAAGCCTGCGTGATTGGTCACTGCTGCACTGGAAAGAGAACGAGGCCTTACCCGGATGAGCCACCCAGCATCCCCCCTCCGGTCTCCAGTCTGAGGCAGCCTTCTGCAGGCACTTCCGTACCGCCCCCGGCCCTCTCCCTGCATTTAAACTCATCCATTCATCCTGCCACCGGCGTCACGCTCCCTCTCTCTGGAGGCCGGCCAGGGCTTTTTCAATTTGCGACCGTGTTACGCTTTCAGATGTAATCCCTGGCTCGGAAAGAGATAAATATTTACCGCATTGAATTTCTGCAGATCTGGAAGTTCATATCATCTCCCGGGTCTGGAACATGGCGCACACTTAAGATGGTGGAACTCCGTAGATCAGTCAATATCCCGCTCTGTGACTGGCCCTCGGCATGTAACCCGGGGTGGATAAATGCTTATTTCTTTCTTTCTTTCTTTTTAGGGGGTGAAGAGAATTGAACTTCTAATCACTGTAAACAGACGTGAGGCTGTATTATTATGTGAAATAAAAAGGCTGTACTGTAGTGGCGTCAGGGGTGATGGCGGCTGTGGTCAGCCGCAGGTCGGTGATGGTAATGTAGGTGTGGCTCCCTTCAGCCTGGATCGGCCCGGTTCATCCAGGGTCTGCTGTGATTAATTCTGCTTTCAGCCGCTCGGACGGCGAGTGATAAAGCATGTCCTTTTATGACGTGTTGGTAATAATAATGGTGCTAATCGTAATTATAATAGCTCAGAGAGGCGCCGCAAGGCACCAGCACACACCTACCGCTGCTGTATAGGGTCTGCTGTGTGAGTCTGTGTGAGGTAGCATACACGCTGCGGTGCGTGTATGTGTGTGTTTGTGTGTGTGTGTGTATGTATGTGTGTTTGTGTGTGTTTGTGTGTGTTTGTGTGTGTTTGTGTGTGTGTGTGTGTGTGTTTGTGTGTGTTTGTGTGTGTGTGTATGTGTGTGTGTGTTTGTGTGCATGCTAGG
This sequence comes from Conger conger, assembly GCF_963514075.1. Classification (NCBI taxonomy): domain Eukaryota; kingdom Metazoa; phylum Chordata; class Actinopteri; order Anguilliformes; family Congridae; genus Conger; species Conger conger. Next base: position 15,938,607 of record NC_083777.1, on the reverse strand, counting down.
GTGTGCATGGGTGTGTGCTTGGGTGTGTGTGTATGTATGTGTGTGTGTGTTTGTGTGCATGCTTGGGTGTGCTTGGGTGTGTGCTTGGGTGTGGGTGTGTGTGTTTGTGTTTTTGTGTGCTTTTGTGTGTGTGATGTGTACGCACAAAAGTGTGGATGTGTCCATGGACAAGTGTGTAAAATGAAAATTTTTGAGGTTAATATCAGATATGCCTATTAGCAAGCAATTATACAAGCTCCTCTACCTGGCTGAAGCACAAAATGACTGGAGTGTCATTCACGAGGGTAGGATAATTCATAAGTAAGTAATGAATGAGATCTGTCTGAGGTGGATCCTAGCAGTTCTTAGTGTGGACTCTGGGCTGTTCCCCTCAGTATTACTGATACTGTGTTCGAGCATTCATGCACTGCATCCCCGCATGACATCATCAACCCTTCCCCTGTGAGCGGTTCAGCTCCGGTGGTTCCATCAGCACTGCTGAACTGTTGGGAAAGATCTTTCTACTGAAGAGCGGTGCGCTCATCAATACGCATGACAAGCTAAGGTTGAGTGGATTTCATGTTTATTATTAAGGCCTCTCATTTTCTTTTAAATAAAATGTCAGCATAGTTCCTGTATGACTTAGGGAAAAAAGCCTATGTTCTTCACCGTTTCTTTTTTTATTTACTCGACTTTCTATAAGCCATGAGAGATTACTCCTAGACAATATTTAGAAATATCCCTTTTTTGTTTCCTTGAATCTAGTTTATACTTCACTCCTTGATAAATATTTATTTCCATCTGAGAAGATGAAAAGCTTTGGCATTATAAAGACATTTTTCCTTTACATTACTTTCCTTTCCCAACTGCTAGTTTCTTTAAATGTTTTTCTTTCCTAGGCTTCTTTTAATGTGTCAGTTATTTTATTTAATCTACGGCGCATTTGCAACTGTAGCATTAACTTCAGTAAATTAGCCAATGTTGAGACTTGCAAAATAGCTACAGTAGCTATATTATCTAGGATGCATTTGGGCTATGGCTTGACAGAGCGTACTGTTCAGTAAGTGGTACTGTGTCCCTTTCACAAAATATATTTCATAGGCTCTCCCTTTTTAAAAATTGGGAAATACTTTTTAGGATAGTTCAGCCACTGGGGAGTAGGAAATAGAGGCCTAGGGGGAGGCCTGCTGTCTCTCAGGCAGATGAAAGGTCTGAGAAGCCGTTTGGCTCATCAGGGCTTATTCAGTGCCAGTGTGTCAGAGTCCTTTTGATTGCATAGAAAGATCTAGAGCTTTGTCTTTTAATGCACTCCCTACTAGACCAGAATCCCCCAAGGCTCTTCTGTTCAGTCGACAGTAATCAATTAAATTTAAAGTACTGTATGCTCTAGGGCACTGTTGCCTAGAGTGAGAGGGTATCTACTTTCTTGTGGTCTGGGCTTCTGTGGGAAATGTAGCCTGCTTGTTGTACTTCTATGCTTCTGACACCACATCCACGTTAGCAGCGCGTTGAATAACTTGGGAGGCAGGGGTGCATGTTTGCCTGTCTGGTCCCTCCCTACTGTGCCACTTTGTATATGACACTCATATTGCTCACTATACACAGCACTGGAAGCCTCAATGTCTCTCTCTCTCTCTCTCTCTCTCTCTCTCTCTCTCTCTCTCTCTCTCTCTCTCTCTCTCTCTGTCTCTCTCTGTCTCTCTCTCTCTCTGTCTCTCTCTCTCTCTCTCTCTCTCTCTCTCTCTTCCCCTCCCTCTCCCTCTACCATGAGCTAGGGTGTGGCACATCTCTGCCCTTTCCTCTCAGGGGGAACCCAAAATATAGGTGCAGACACAAACCAAACCTTTGTGCCTTTAATGGACCGACCTGTGTTTACAGCAGATAAATCATGTGTTCTTCTGTCAGACTGTGCATCATCTTTCCTCCCTGTCCTTCCTGCGCTCCCTGTGTGTCTGCACAGTTAAAATGAAGTGCCCCGTCATGCCTACTCAACATTTACTCATAAATCACTGCCAAGCGCTCCTCCGGGAAATTGAACGTTTTAGAGACTGCAACTACATCAGATAATACATAATTATTTACTTTAATTGAATGCATGATGGCCTTATACATTATACATGGAGGAACGTATATCAACTGTCACTGTGGACAGATAAGTTCTGGAAATAGTGGTGTGTGAGCATATACGTTAGTGTGTGTGCGTGCGTGTGTGTGTATGTGTGTGTGCGTGTGTGAATGTGTGTGCGAGTGTGTTCACACTCGTGGGTCCATGCCTGCCATATATTCATCTTCGACTGATCAAATAAACCGTGTTGCACTCTGTCTATGTGTGTGTGTGTGTGTGTGTGTCTGTGTGTGTGTCTGTGTGTCTGTGTGTGTGTGCGTGCGTGCGTGTGTCTGTGTCTGTGTGTGTGTGTGTGTGTGTGTGTGTGTCTGTCTGTGTGTCTGTCTGTGTGTGCGTGCGTGCGTGCGTGCGCGCACGTGCGTGCGTGCGTGTGCGTGTCTGTCTGTCTCTGTCTCTGTCTGTGTCTCGCCCAGCTGTCTAAAGTGTGTCTCTGTGTTTCTCTCTCCCTCAGGATCTAAAGAAGGTGCTGTCCTTTCCGCCCTACCCTGGGGAGTTTCTGCACCCCGTTGTGTACGCATGCACGGCTGTTATGTTGTTGTGCCTGTTCGCGTCCATCATTACCTACATCGTGCATCACAGGTAAAGCCCCAGACATCGTTGCTCTTATCTCTGTGAGTGCATGTGTGTGTGTTTGTGTGTGTGTGTGTGTTTGTGCATGCGTGGCCACGCATGCATGTCTGTCCTGTATGCTCCAGTCTCCGTGGCAACATTGTGGAATAGAAAGCTTCAAAGGCCAGTCAGTAGGTGGGCAGAGCCTCCACATACTGTCTGCCATTGGCTGAGTATGGACCAATCAGAAAACTGTGAACTCAGCGGCAAGGAAATGTCATTGGTTCAACGATTGATTGCTTCATCCAGTAATGTGTTAATGTCACTGCTCCGTGAAAACCAAAACACACAAACTTCAGCAGCAAGGATGAATTTCAGATTGATTGTTGTACATGATTTTAAATTATTGGCAGAAAGTAGGGAGCAACAAGCATGTTTTATGTGAAACTTTGAAACCCAAAATGGCTGCGATCCATCTTCTGTAACTGCCTGAGGTGTCCTTTGCTACTGGATGTCATATGCTGATATATTTCACACAGGGGTTGGCTTTATTAATACAAGCATTAGAGGAAGAATATCATCCTTCAGCCTGTAGGATAGAAACTGCATGGTGTGGGGTTAGTCGATGATATTGTTGGTATATCATTTAATGTTTTGTATGAGATGATTTCACTTTTTGTATGGCATTAGCACGCAACTGCTTTATTTTATTTTTGATTTGATGCTTAAAGCCAACTCTCTGATTCTTCTAATTGAGTATAATCGTTAATGGCATAAGTATAGTCTTAAGTATATTGATTTCGTCAACATCTTTTTATTTTGCTCCGCAAACAGATCTGGCACAAATGTTGTTGGTGGCGCTGTTGGTGCTGTGTAATTTAATTTCCTAAACGGGAGGCTGATATTACTGGAAGTGTGTCAAGACAAATTCCTCATCGTTTCAGTCATACTAAATATGAGTAATTATATGGACATGAGATGAGACATGATTGAAATATTTGTGTAATGATGTTGCGCTCTCTGATGTGGGTGGTATTGCCTGGCAGTGTAGTGCACCAGGAGCTGCTGTGATTGTGACTGAAAGGTTGTGGCTTCTACTGAAGCACTGCTATTATACCCTCGAGAAAGCTGCTACACCTCACCTGCTTCAGTATATATTGAGCCGTATAAATGAATCTTGCGTAAAGATTGTAATTGTGCTGGTCATTCAGGGTAAGAGCAAACTACTCGATGCTGAAGTACGTAATGTGAGACCGTGGTCGTAGGCCTCCTCTCTTCAGCTGAGGGGAACGTTTAGAGGACTGTACTGTACACAGCGAAATGTAGAGCTTCAGTTTTAAATGGCCAACGCTCTGTAAAACTCACTGTCACTACGTCAGCCTGTAACACTCATTAACTCTGTATCAGAGCCTACCCTACACAAATGTATTATATATGAGTACCAAGCCCAGTCCCGTAAGCACTGCATTGTACTACCACCTGGGTAGATGAGTAAATTAGGTCTGCATTAGTTTACAGTCACTTAGCAGATGCTCTTATCCAGAGTAACAAGATAAGATTAAGACCATGAGTGCGTTCATAGATCTACAAAGTGCAGTAGAATGATAGTGTAGGATGATAGACATTAGATGTACGGGTCTGAGCCGAGATGTTGGTGTGTTCAGCTAACTAGGCCTAACCAGGCCATTCAGCAAGTCTGTGAATACACCTGAATGGGACTGAGTGTCAATGTGTTATCAGTTTGAGTAACTCTCTCTGAGCTACAGTCGCTGCGTTGCGCTGTGAGTAGTGATTGAGTAATCCTGCCTCTGAGTAATGTCTGTGTAATGTTATGTTAGTGATGCAGTAACTGTGAGGTGGATGGGGTGTGTTGAGACACTGAATAGCACCGATTCTCAGTAAAGCTCTCTATCGCTGAGTGCTTAATGCTCAATTCATCCTGTAAATGACCACTTTCTTTCTGTTTTTTTGCAACAGATGGGTAACTGTTTAACAATGCCCCGGACATCTGGTCCTTCGCATCAGTAGTGTCTTACGGATTTGTATCTGGTTCTGCTTTTTTTATATTTTCATACGCTGTTAAAGCTGGGCTCTGAGTCAAACTGTCCCGCCAGTAAAGCGGTGCTGTAGCAATCAGGGACACCCTACACCAGACTGTGAGATTGTGTCAGACATTAACCCACCAGGCCTGACTCAGGAAGATTTTTTATATCAGGTTTATTTTCAACAAAACAGGCCAGATCCTTGATGCATCAACCTGTTGTAAGATTTTATGATGAACAATAAGAGCCACCTCAGTGTTTTTGCTCTTGTTGCGTTTTGAACATGTTTCTGTCTTAGGTAGACTGAAGTAGTAGTAACCTTTGACCTCCACGCTGAAGCAGAGCTGGAGAGCTGTTCTGTGGTGTCACTAGGAGTTAATAATCAAACGAGGAAGCGTTGAAGCCCGATGTTAAATCTGATGCCATCAAAAATGTGCGTTCGTTCCTGCTGGCACGGACCAGCACAGTAATTAAACTCACATTCTGGATCAGGGCCAGATGTGATTGTCACATTTGCAGGAGGATTCTTCCACAGACTCTTGCAGGATGGAGGGATTGGAGACCTGTTGGGTTAAGGTTCTGAAAAACGTGTCTCAGACACACTTCGCTATCTTCACAGTTAACCTTCTTTTGTCAGACATGGCCTGGTCCTCACCTTGCACGAGACAGATAGCCAATCAGCCATAACACTGTCCCCCCCGTTCTCCAACACACTCTTCAGCATCTCTAAAAATAGCCCCCACTGAGCTTGGTGCTGCTTGTCAGAGAAGGCTGACTGTTATCCCTGCCTGGTGGTATACTTCCATCTCGCTCTTTCTCTGGCTTTTGTGGATGAAGCGGTTATCCGCCGGCTTATTTGGGGATAAAGCCTTTGTGTAAACCGGGCGTCTGACAGCAGAGTGAGGGCCCGGAGCCCTGCAGACCCAGCCGGCCTCTCCCCGGGCCGACCCGACCCTCGCGGGCACAAAATGGAGGAGATGAGTTTGTTCTGCGGCCTGGCGGCAGGACTGACACCCAGTTATTGCACTTGACCTGAAAGCTCTGCCCGCGCTCCGCTTAAAGCAGCCCCCGGTTAGAGGGCCCCGGCGGCTGATTGATGGGCCTTTCACCCCGTGTCTCGGCCTGGATACAGAGCCGCTCTCCCGAAAAAAGCTGTGTCATCGAGTCCCCCCGCCGCGGAGCCGGGGCTGCTGGGTAATTCAGCCAGGATCGACACTGCCGCGGCTGACTCGACAAGAGAGCAAACGCAATCATCAGACGTGATATTTATCAGACTCTGAGACCGGGAACTGTGTCGCACCTGATGGAGAATGTAAATGGGTTCTCTGTACTGGTAAAGACTGGGCTGATATACAAGAGGTTGCCAGTTTAATACCCAGTTTGGGACTGTACTGTTGTATTCCTGAGCAAGCTTATGAATCTGATTTGTTTCAGAAAATGTGTGGCTTCTAAGTGATGTTATTTGGAAGTGTACATACATTTCAGGGTATCTGTAGTTGTATTAATTGTAATGGATCAGGCTATTTGCCAAGTACATTCGTTGTAATTAAATTGTATGCCAAATGTATTGTTTCAGTTCTGGTCTTTTTAGGTACACATTTGCATATTTCATATGCCTGTTGTGTTATAAATTGTGTTCGGTTAATGTTAATAAATGCAGTAAGACCAAGGGAAGTTAATTCTGTGTATCTGCGCATGCATTTTTATGTGTGTGTGCGTAAATGGATGCATTTTTATATGTGTGTTTGTGTGTGTTTCTTATTGTTTGTGTGTGTGTGTATGTGATTCTGTGTGTTTCTTGTCCAGTGGTTTTAACCCATTTGATTGGGTGATATTTATTTGGTTTGTCTTCTGTCCCTTTTGGTAGCGCAATCCGCATCAGCAGGAAGGGATGGCACATGCTGCTCAACTTCTGCTTCCACACCGCGCTGACCTTCGCCGTGTTCGCGGGCGGGATCAACCGCGTCAAGTACCCCGTCATCTGCCAAGCCGTGAGTGCTCTGCCGTCCCCCCTCTTTCCCCCCACGCGCTCTCTGTCTTTAATGCTTTTCAGCTCTTTGTAGAGATAGATTAATAATGCCTGGAAGGACCTGCGAGCTGCTAAGGGGCTGCTCGTCAGCCGGAATGGGGCTTTGTGCTTCGGTTTAAAAGCAATGGGGGTTTGTGTGTGTGTTAGCGGGGTTGACACCAGGCCGGACGCTCGGTGGACGCGGTTAGACGGCCCTGGTGAACAGGGCCCGGCCCTGCTGAGTTCCAGCCCGCGGCGGCGCTGCCTCACGCGCGTGTCCGTAACGGGTCCCTCCGCGTCCCCGGGGGTGCTGCGAGCAGCTTTTGTTATTTTAATTAGCGTGTGTTCGTGCCCGCGGGCGCGTGGCTCCCTCCCCGCTGTTTCGCTGCCTGTCGTCCCGGTACCGTGGAGACGCGGCGGCGCGCGGGATAGCCGCCGGCGCAAAGGCGAGTTCAGGAGACCACCGCGGCGACTACGGGCCGGAGGAGGTCTGTGAAGCGGGAGAGGCTGCTGGGATATCCGTGAGCCGCCCCCCCCGGGGGGGGGGGGGGGGGGAGAACTCCGAAAGGGCTGAGGTGAAATTCCGGATGTAGGAGGGTTTTTGACAGAATCTTTTCGCATCAATTGCTTCTGGCTGCGGTGTGGAGCTTGGGCCCTCGGGCTATTACGCCTGCTTCACCTGTCTCCGGCTCCAGACCGCCTGAGAGCAGGTCCGCACGGCGTGAGGGTGAGGGTCGAGTGCAGCTTCAGGGAGCGTACTCCTGTTTCAGAAACAATGTCTACATTTAAATGGTCTGGACTGAGAGGTTTGTCGCTATGGTAACGGTTTGGGCTACAGATCTCAGGGCTGCCCTGCAGTCAGACTGGCTCTCCCGGACACACCTGTCTCTCAGACCACAGCTCGCCTTCCTTCCCCCCCGTCCCCTAGCAACGCTAGATGACGGACCTGAGATAAGAGTTCCTATTTTCTTTCTTGGGTTTTCTTAATTGATGTTTCGAAGGCCCTCCCTCCGTCTCTATTTTTAACAGCGCCCCCCGTTTCTCTCTGAGAAGTGCGCAGTGTGAGTCTCCTCCCGCTCTGTCACGGGCGCCGCGTTTGATCTTATCTGTCTGCGCTCGCTGGCACGGCGTGCGATGCTTCAGGCGTGTCGACTGTCACGAGTCTCTCTCTTTACCTGTAGGGTCAGGAGTTATCGCTGCGCATAATAACCCAGTTCTCACCTGGCCCAACTGCCTTCATAGACCCGTGCTCTGTATTACAATGAAAGTGAGAGAAAACACATTGGGTGTTTAAAAATCAGCAGTAAAAGGAAATGAAAGAGAATGCCCCCCCCCCCCCCCCGCTCTCTCCCCGCCATTCTCCCTCCCCACACGCGTGAATGCACTTCCACCGCGCTTTCCTGCAAACAGTGAGAACTCTGAGCCAGAATGTTCCCACTGCAGATACGGCGTATTCAAGGCACGTACAGTACTCCAAAAAACAGACAAACAAACGCTGTCTCGCACTTTCCGTCTTGATTCGGGAAGGCGCTCTCTGCATTGAATCACCTGTGTCTGACAAGGCTTAACTGTTCAGAAACGCGCACTGCACAAACAAAACGGCTCGTCCCTCCGTGACGGTTGAAGTTTCGGCGCTTTCCGGAAAAGTCCTGGATTCGATTAGCGTTCCTGCTTAACGGTGACTGATGGCCGCAGACGCAGGTCGGCAGGTTTAGAGATCGCCACAATTACTTCTGCTTAATTATAAGTCAAGTTTGGATCCTGAGTCTAAACTGCTGTTTTTTTAGAGAAAATCCTGTTGAATTCTGGGACATTTTCCCAGGTTGTCTTCCTGTCTAGCTTGGTTGGCATGGTGCCTGAGGTGGAGAGGCCTGTTTTGGGGGATACCTATCTCCTTTTTGATCCTGGTCTTCCCCGAGTCGCCTCTCCAATAAATCCCCCCCCCCGCATGTTCCTGCTTTCGGCGCTTCGTTTGGTCGAGGGGAAATCTTCGGGAGGGATTTAAAGGATCTCCGAGTCCTTGCGTGTGGCTCTGTCTTCTGGCACCGTCAGCAGGCCCTAATCTCCCGCGGCAGAACGAGCTCTGTCGCGCTGCTGCGTGTGGGAGCGCAGTGCATAAGCACATTGAGTTTTTTTTTTTATCCAATTAAGCAGCGAGCATATGAAACCGCCGCAGGATGCTGGCTCTAATCCCGCGTCACCTCAGTCCCGCTCGGCTGACGGAATCGGGGCTGTCGTTCCGCGGGCGATGTTCGGAGCGGGAGCCAGTTCTCCGGTGTAATTTGGCTCCGATCATAAATGCGTTTGATGGCTAACATTAGTTTGGAATCGTGCCCCTTGCTTTCCATTTGGCATGGGAGCGGAGCGCTCGCCGTCTCGGCAGCGTGATTAATGATGACCGCGCGCGATCGATGTTCGACTCCGGTCCTCGTTCGGGGGTGTGAGCGGTTTGCTCGGTAAAATTTCACTGACTCACTTCCTCATTATGGACCCCCTGAGCACTAGCTCCGCATTCATCCAATGAGAAGCTGGTTTTTTTTTGTTAAGTTACAGGCTGGGGAAAAAGGGCCCCCTGATTTTGTACTTGTAAACAAAGGACTGGATGAGCTCACTGTGCTTGGCGAAAGGATAAGCTATTGGCCAATGATTAATAGGTTTACTGGTTGATATGCATCAGTGCAGTGTACTACAGATGTGTGTACAGGGTTGAGTGCCAATAACACTCCTCTTACAAGGAAAGGTTTGATTTGAAGTGACCAGGACAGAAGCATACACATGCTAGAGATATAACACTTTCAAGCTTTTATTATTTTATTTTTATTTTTATTACATAATGTTCATTTTAATCAATTTCTACTATTGTTGTGTAGATGGACTGCCTACCTGCGGGCGTTGGACACAGGGAGTGAGAGCCACATTAGTTATGTTGCCTTCTGTTGGTTCAGCTGTATCATTTTTACTGTTCTGTCACTCCCAAGCCAAAGGGCTGGCGGAAAGAGGTTCAGAAAAATAAAACCAGATTGAGTTATGGTCTGTTCTACTGCAATTCCTTCTGCGGAGCGCTACAGTCTGACAGAGCCAAAGTCAAAGCCACCTACAGGATTTGTGCCATAATACCCAGGCGTGCCCCGGCCGTTACACAGGCTATACTGGGCATTAGGGATAGCTTTTCAGCTAGAGCCTTAGAGCACGTTAGCATCCGCTACAGAATGTGTCCTCACCCCGGGAGAAGCGGTAAGACTGTGATTAGATTCATTTGCTAGGGACTGTCTCCTTTAGCCCGGCAAGCTAATTGTGTCTGTTGCTGTCACAGTTTGGAACTCGCAGCAAATCTAACTGCGTGGCATTTGTACGCCTCGGAGAAGCAGCTTACCTGTTAATATTACCTGATTCAGGGAGCAATTAGCAAAGCGCAAAGCTGCCATTAGCTTCACTGCTTGGTGGGAGACTATTGCAGTACACATACATTTTCTCTCCAACAAAATGGATCCGAAGATTCATGTGTAAACATGAATTAACTTTCTGTTTCATCAGATTTTTACAAACAATGCATTTGACTATATGCATATTGCATGTTGTAAGGAAGTGAAATGTCTTTTCTGTTCTGATTGGCCCGGCAGTTCTGTGTGTTATCAGGAAGGAGGTTTCATTTCCGCAGTGTGATAATTACTGAGTTCCCCCTTTCATTATGATTATTTAATCACGTTATTTTAAAAAAGGGCTAAAGCGTGTTATTAATGCACCTCCAGCAACGGCTTTGAGATGGAGAAGAAACAGATGATTATCTGCGACAAACGCGTATCAGATGAGAACCCTGTGGAGTCCTTGAATGAGTCATTTCCATTCTTCAGGTTGATCCAGGGTGGAACTTGAACTCTGTGTCCTTGTCATGATACCATTGTACATACACACCATTGAATGTTATGTAAAAAAATTATTTTTTATCACATTGTGTGTGCTTATGTGTGTTGTGTTGTGTGTCTATATGGTTTCTGTGTGTATATGTAGCTGTGTGGGCATGTTTGTATGTTCTGTTTGTATGTATGTGTGTGTGTGTGTGTGTGTTTTTGTGCATGTATGTGTGTATTTCTGTGTGTGCTATGTATGTGTGTGTGTGTACACGTGTGTGTGAGTGTGAGTGTGTGTGTGTGTCTGTGTGTATGTGTGTGTGTGTGTGTGTGTGTGAGTGAGTGTGTATATGTGTGTGTGTGTACATGTGTGTGTGTGTATGTGTGTGTGTGTGTGGGTGTGTGTGTGTCTGCCTGTATGTGTGTGTGTGTGTGTGAGTGTGTATATGTGTGTGTGTGTACGTGTGTGTGTGTGTGTGTGTGTGTGCGTGTACGTGTGTCTGTGTGTCTGTGTGTCTGTGTGTATGTGTGTGTGTGTGTGTGTGTGTGTGTGTGAGTGTGTATATGTGTGTGTGTGTGTGTGTGTGAGTGTGTGCGTGTGTGCGTGTATGTGTGTGTGTGTGTGTGTGTTTCTGTGTAAGGACTCTCTGCCTCCTGCTGCAGGTGGGCATCGTGCTGCACTACTCCTCTCTGTCCACCATGCTGTGGCTGGGGGTCACGGCCCGCAACATCTACAAACAGGTCACCAAGAAGCCCCCACAGTCACAGGACGGAGACCCGGCCCCCAGCTCCAAACAGCCAATGCTGAGGTAAGACCCTCCCCTATTCTCCAATCACAAGATCAGGGGCACGTTCAGTGGAAAACGTTTCGCTACCGTTTCCTGGTTGAACGTTATGTTTCCTCCCAACAATGTTTTGCAACAGGCTTTGCGGTATGTTTGCTCCTGTTTGGTGTGTGTGTCGGGAGTGTAGGCCAAATCAGTAATGACGCAGGCCTATGCAAATGGGCTTCTCAGACGCAGTCGTATCAAACTGTACCTACATCAGTCAGTCCGCTCTCAGTTTGCACCATTTCTGTCTAAATAACCTCTTTGCTACATTTTGTCGGGCAAAAAATTATGAATAATTATAAAATAAAATATTTTATCGATCAAAATCTTTTTATTGGAGAGGGCTATGCAGAATTATATGGTCCTTCAGGTTTTTGTAATTAATTTAATACAGCACTTAGGTGTGAGAGAGACAATTTCATTTTTGTCATTTCTGTCCTTACCAAGCTATTTTTCTTTATGATAATTCTTCATACTTTCATAGTTGCTATCTGCTCGTTACCTGGAGCTTTTTATCTCCGGTGAGACGTATTCCCGCAGTTTGCTTTGTGTTCCGAACTACAGCACAGGAGCCGGGTCTTTCAGGTTTCTTTTTTTAAACTTTTCAACCGCACGAAAGATAGCAATTTTCTTTTCCATCCTGCCCTTTATTTGCATAGAGATATTACATTTACAATTCAAGCCTATTCAGCAGCGAGGGATTAGCGGTTTTGGGTGGAATAATAATAATTCCATTATGTGCAAATTAGGCAGATAAACACTTTCGTTTGTGCCAAATGGATTTTTTAATCAAGCTAATCCTTGAATGGTGTGTGGCCTTTAAACTAGTTGGAACAGTTTACACTTCAGTTTTAATTTGCATTTTTGATCTTTAGTCTAGGGAAGGTGAATCTTTTCCGAGACGTGAGCAGACTGCAGAGAGTCGAAGCGTAAGCAGAAAAGCTGCAAATTGGTTTCAATTTGTTGTCATGGCAATTGCTGAGGGTGCATTGCATGGCTGCCATGACTATAAGTGCCACTTTCATGATATTCTTTCATTGTCAGTAGCACCATAATCACCATCATCATCTTTGTAGCCGCCATCATAATCTTGAGCCATCATCACTATTGCTGTGATCCTCATCCGCTTCATCACAATCCTCTTTATGGTCACGGTTGTGACCAGTTCCATCCTGCCTATCGCTCTGAGTGCCTTCCTTCTTGTCGTCATCGTTGTTGTCATGTAGTCATCGTCGTCCCCTCTTTCTTCAACTTGGACGTGTTCATCTTCACCGCGTTCAGACCGCAGGTTCCTAGAAGGCCCTGCCCATGCTGTGTGTGTGAAGCAGAGAGGGGCTGATCCTCAGAGAGAGAGCAGCCAGAGCAGCCTCTCACACAGAGCTATAGCCAGAGCAGCCTCTCTCACAGAGCTATAGCCAGAGCAGCCTCTCACACAGAGCTACAGACAGAGCAGCCTCTCACACAGAGCTATAGCCAGAGCAGCCTCTCTCACAGAGCTATAGCCAGAGCAGCCTCTCTCACAGAGCTGTAGCCAGAGCAGCCTCTCTTAACAGAGCTACAGACGGAGCTACAGCCAGAGCAGCCTCTCTCACAGAGCTACAGCCAGAGCAGCCTCTCTCACAGAGCTGTAGCCAGAGCAGCCTCTCACACAGAGCTGTAGCCAGAGCAGCCTCTCACACAGAGCTATAGCCAGAGCAGCCTCTCTCACAGAGCTACAGACGGAGCTACAGCCAGAGTAGTCTCTCTCAGCCAGAGCCCAGGCTGTTATTTATCTCCTCCTTGTTCCCACTCTATTGTGTTTTTTCATGGTTTCCGCGGCAGCCGATCCAGGTGACCCTGTGTGATTTAGCGCTGTGGGCGGGGCCTGGGTGTGCGGCGGGTGGGGGGCGGGCGCTCTGCCAGCGGAATGTGCCTGGCGTGCACTTTCCTGATCGTGTCACGCCAGATAATGGGATTCCACACAATCCTACAGCAAAGCCTGTTAGAAACGCAGGGCTTGGCCCGGCGCAGAATCCACAGTGCGTCCTGCAGTCTGACTGCAGGCTAACGTTACTGCTGCTGCTGTTGGTGTGTTGTTGTTGTAACCATTACATTGTTCATAATAATAATTATCATAATACTAATCATTCTTATTATTATTGAGCCAGTGGAGACCAGTGAACACACTGCAACCTTTAGTGACCGCATTGTTCCAGGAGCTTTAAGATCGTATGTGAAATACGGAATCTAGCACAGCACACTGTTTGTATCACTGCTCCAAGGTCTTGGTTGTTTTGCTTGGCACAGGTGGAAGATTGCTCCCTATTTGACCCCTAACCCTTTGATTTAACATGTTTCACATATATTCTCCTAGCAACATCTGCATACAGCCTAATCTTATGTTCGGCTGATGGTAATGCCTATGGTAATACCAGTAATAGTGTCTGTTTGTTGGATGGCTGTGACTAGTGGTTCAATAAAAACAGCGAGAATTGTGCCTTCCTCTCCTTGTTATGTTGTCTTCCTTTTCAGCTGGTGTAGTCTGTCCTTGTTATTGGCTAGTTATTGACTCTTTATTGGCTGGGTTTCAGTCTGGCATCCTTATTGGCTGGGTTGGTTGGGTCTGGCCTCCTTATTGGCTGGGTTGGTGGAGTGTGGCATCCTTATTGGCTGGGTTGATGGAGTGTGGCCTCCTTATTGGCTGAGTTGGTTGGGTTGGCCTCCTTATTGGCTGGGTTGGTGGAGTGTGGCCTCCTTATTGGCTGGGTTGGTGGAGTGTGGCCTCCTTATTGAGAGGGGTTGGTGGAGTGTGGCCTCCTTATTGGCTGGGTTGGTGGAGTGTGGCCTCCTTATTGGCTGGGTTGGTGGAGTGTGCCCTCCTTATTGGCTGAGTTGGGGGAGTGTGGCCTCCTTATTGGCTGGGTTGGTGGAGTGTAGGCTCTTTATTGGCTGGTTGGTGGAGTGTGGCCTCCTTATTGGCTGGGTTGGTGGAGTGTGCCCTCCTTATTGGCTGAGTTGGGGGAGTGTGGCCTCCTTATTGGCTGGGTTGGTGGAGTGTAGGCTCTTTATTGGCTGGTTGGTGGAGTGTGGGCTCTTTATAGGCTGGGTCGGTGGAGTGTGGGCTCTTTATTGGCTGGGTCAGTGGAGTCTGGCCACCTGACAGGAAGATGTTTTTTTACGGACAGATCCCCAGCCGCCCGTGCGGAATATTCCGGCAGCGCCTCTCATTACCTGGCCGCTGCGCTTTTGAAATGAGACGACAGGGTGTCTGTCAGGCTGTGGTGCGGCAGGCCCATCCACAGTGATTGACTCTAATATCGCTCACCTTACCGACAGGAGGGACCAGGCACAGCGGGAGGCCTGGGTGACAAATCAATTCTGTTCTCTGCGTGATCCGGTGTCACACGCTTACACGCAGAGCGCGGAGGAAAACACGCACGCACACACACACACACACACACACACCCCGCCATCGCGGCATAATGAAAGAGCAGGCGATCCACAGCAAGTCATTACTTCTCATCGTGTAGTATCCTATCAATTCACACAGCATCTAATCTCGTCTCAGCATTGTTTCAGCCAATGCTAAACCGCTGTCTATTCATACGCTGTAACTGTAAATGCATGCTGTGCATAGACACTTGTATGTAGTGGGTAAAATGTATTTGTCTTGGCGCTGCTGGGTGGCTCTGTAGAAGCTCCGCTTGCAGTGTGTGAGCGAGTACCGCGGTCCCCGTTTGAACCCGACCTGTGCCAGTCCTGCCCCACTGAGCAGTGCACAATTGGCTTTGTGTCTCCAAGGGTTCTGTGGCAGGGATTCAGTTGGCTGGGATAGCTGTGTTCATTGCTCACGTTTGATAAATGAGGCCCAATGTATGCTACTGTTTGATTTGATTTGTTAAACGTAGTCAACAGTGAAGGACCCCAGAGGTCCAATACTCTACTCCTCTTTTTCAATTTCGTAAGTCACTTGGAATTCATGCGGTCACCACAGCGACGAACACTTTTATGCCCAGCATGTTGTAACCTTCGTGACCACATCACCTTCTCACCGTGCCAGGCAATCCAGGTACTTTTGCTTCATTACAGTTCCAAATCTAGGCCAAAACTTGCAAATTGTGGTCTTGGAAGTCCGCATTCATATATTTAGAAATAAAAGCAAACGTCACCATAGCCATCTTCTAACAGTTTATTCTCAAAGCCAATAGTCAAGGTTAAATATGGGGATGAGAAGCATATTGTTTCCCAGTGAATTTCATAGTTGCAACACATAGCTAATTTGTGTGGTCTTGGATGCAGTATTTATTAAGTTTGTAAATATTAACGTAGCTTAGTTTTGTGGATTAGTGTAAACAACAGAACTGACTGCTCACTGAAATGTGTCACACCATACCAATAGTTAATGTGTACTTCGGTTTTCATTGTTAAATGTATTTAGTCTTTTCTCATGTTTTTGATAGCTGATAGTGATAGACTCTGTACAATCCGATCTGGGCAATCTATCCTTACCAGAGGAACTATATTTAGCTAAGTGGTGGATTTTACAAACATGAAACGATGAAACGTTAAATCCAACCTGTTAGCTAGCTAAATGGTTTTGGTGGCAACATGACAGTAATAGGGTTTCCAATAACGCTCGCTAGGTAGTTTGCACTGGTTATTCATGTTAATGATGTTGGCTAGCTAACATTAGCTACAACGTTAGGGGGTGCTGACAGCATTTATAACCTTTACATTATAAATCATATGAATAAAACAATTTTGTTTAGTTTTCATAAATTATTTGTATATTCCAGCATAGACTTTACGTGTTCAGACCTTGGTTAAATGACACAGAAAACACTGCCTACTATTCACATTCTTCAACGTTATCCCGCCGGCAGTAAGTTCTTTGCTGTTGTGACGTCACGCTGATTTCATCTATATGCTGGAATATCGCTGTTCTGGCACGGTGGTTTGTGTAAATTGCGAAGGCTAGCGGTGATCTGAGGTGGCTCCGGGGCGGCTCATCCGAGGTTATCCGGGTCCATTTTTAAGATTTCTCCTCCAGTTCTCCTCGCTCTGCTCGGAGCACTCCGAGGGAGCAGCTTCCCAGCTTTGGAAACAGTCAGCAGTCACTGCCGGGCAGGTCATAAAACACAGAGATTTACACCCCGGAAGAAATAACTGTAATTTGTTCATTCTGCTGCTCTTGTTGACTTGTATTTAAATGGGCTTTAGACAGACGAGTGCTCAGGGAGAACTATCCCTCCAAGATGGTGACAGCATCGTTAATGGCTGCCTCTCCGCCCCTCCCCCATCTCACAGGGGAACATCATCATGGTAATTGAATTTTGTGAGGTGTGCTGATGGTGTTTGTTGGTTGGGGAGGTGGGGGGGGGTGTCGGAGGATTGGGGTGCTGCAGCTGCACTGAGGCATGCTGGGAGATTTTGCTGCTGTTGTGACTCAGTGGCATATCTATGCAGAGGCACTCGCAGAGGGCTTGTCGGCTGTCTGTTTGTTCCAGGGTGCAGCCCAGAGTGATGGCTTAGAGGGCACAGAGCCTTTCTGGAATAGAAAGCTGCACACACACACACACACACACACACACACTGGCACACACCCATACACACATCAGCACACACACACACATCAGCACACATCCATCCATACACACACACACACACCAGAACACATCCATACACACACACACACCAGCACACATCCATACACACACACACACACACACACATAAGTACACATCCATACACACACACATCAGCACACATCCATACACACACACACACACACACCAGCACACATCCATACATACACACACACACCAGCACACATCCATACACACACACACACCGGCACACACACACACATCAGCACACATCCACACACACACACACATCAGCACACATCCACACACACACACACACACACACACACACACACAATTCTTCAGTGATTCTGATAAATGTAATGACCTTCTGTGTGAGCTGTTTCTCAAACCTAAGGGTCCTTCAGATCAGATCAGAGGCTGAGTCCACCCTCGCCCATAGACAGTCCCTGTTGTGTTTTCATTTGAATTATCTGTAAAAGATCTCTCTTCTCCTCTTCTCTCCCTCCCTCCCCCTCTCTGTATGTTTGTCTCCCTCTCTCCCTGCCTCCATCTCCCTCTGCAGATTTTATTTAGTCAGTGGTGGAGTGCCCTTCATCATCTGTGGAATCACAGCTGCCACCAACATTGACAGCTATGGCAGCGGAGAACAGGCCCCTTAGTAAGTCCCTGCCGTTTCATCTCAAGGTCACACTCATTTTATGTTTGTCAGTAAACCAAAAAAACTCTCCTGTATCTTTTCTCTATAATACACTCTTCACTCCAATAAGGCTTGCACACATCATGTTTCTAAAATATTTATTCAAAAATAAATACACCAACCTCCAACTTTCATTTGATGATGTATTGAGGACACCAACTGAGTTAGCAATGTGACAGTATTTTGTTTTTTCAATTTAAATATTCATTTTGTCTGTTTAAATATTTTATTTGGTCTCTTTATGTTGTTGCCAAATTATGTGGTATGAATTATGCAAAGCTAGAAATTAACTCTCCAAAACATTTCCTTTATTGTTCAGCGGTTTGTCCATGATATAATATTCAGACTTTATTGGTTGGTGGCTTTGATTGTGGCGTACAGTAACCGTGGATATGTACAATGAGTCAAGTGTTTTCAGTGTTTATCTGTTTTTGGACCTGTTTCAGAGTTCTGAATAGCGTGTGTGCCTGTGTCTGTGTCTGTGTCTGTGCCTGTGCCTGTGCCTGTGCCTGTGTCTGTGTCTGTGCCTGTGCCTGTATCTGTGTCTGTGCCTGTGTCTGTGTCTGTGTCTGCATGTGTGTCTGTGTGTTGTGTGTACTTCCTGCCTGACTAACCCCACCCCTGTGCCCAGCTGCTGGATGACGTGGGAGATGAGCCTGGGCGCGTTCTACGGGCCGGTGGCCTTCATCGTCCTGGTGACCTGCGTGTACTTCCTGTGCATCTACATCCAGCTGAAGCGCCACCCAGAGAGGAAGTACGAGCTGCGTCCGGTGACGGAGGAGCAGCAGCGCCTGGCCGCGGCCGAGATGAGCCACTGCCACACGCCCGACCCCGGGGCCCCGCCCCACCCCCACGCCCGCGCCTCCTGCCCCGCCCTCAACCCCTCCCTGCTGGCCAACGAGCACTCCTTCAAGGCCCAGCTGCGCACGGCCGCCTTCACCCTCTTCCTCTTCCTGGCCACCTGGGCCTTCGGCGCCCTGGCCGTGTCGCAGGGCCACTTCCTGGACATGATCTTCAGCTGCCTGTACGGGGCCTTCTCGGTGACGCTGGGCCTGTTCGTGCTCATCCACCACTGCGCCAAACGAGACGACGTGTGGCACTGCTGGTGCTCCTGCTGCCCCGCCCGGCGACACGCCTGCCCCGGCCACGCCCACGGCCACGCCCGGCCCAAGGTCAACGTCAACGGAGACACGCAGCTGCACACGCACGCCCACAGCCACACGCACTGCCCCCTGGAGTCCCCCTGCCCGGCGACGGCCCTGCTGGGCCCCGGCCGCGGCCCCGCGGGCCCCTGCAAGCTGAGCGGCCTGCAGGCCATGCAGAACCACGTGGCCTGCCTGTCCCCGGTCGGGCCCTGCTGCGCGGCCCTGCACAGCCAGCAGCTGCTGGAGGACGAGCCTCACGTGCACCTGCACGCGGACGCCGACGGCTACCGCGCCAACGTGCACGTGCACCGCTGCCTGAAGGGCAGGACTAAGCCGCGGCACCTGGGGGCCCGGCACCGGCCGGGCGGCGAGCGGGAGTACGCCTACCACATCCCCTCCAGCGTGGACGGGGGCAGCGTGCACAGCTCGCACACGGACAGCCCGCACAGCACGCACGAGAGACACGCCCCGCGGCACGCCGCGCACGGCTGCCACGCCCTCTGCCACCGCCACGTGTGCTGCGCCAAGGCCTCGCTCCTCTACGGCTGCGCCAAGATGGCCGACGAGGAGCTGGCCCACCGCGCCCGCCTGGAGATGCTCCCGCACCCGCGCAGGCAGTCCTTCCCCCAGAACCCGTCGCCCAATCAGAACGGCATCCTGAAGGGCAGCATGCACGAGGGCTTCCTGTACAGCTCGGACAGCACCGGAAACATCCGGACTGGGCCCTGGAGGAACGAAACTACCGTGTAGTTCTGAGCCCCGACCCCCGCCCCAGACATCCTTTTTAGGAGAAGAGAAACTCAGCATTTCAGTACACATGCTTTTTATATTATGTCTGTTTCCGTCTGGAATATTTTTTTACTGTACAGATTTCACGTTCTACTTTTCATTCAGTTTTTTTTGTTTGTTTTGGGTTTTTTATTTTGGCCTCCGGGTAGACAATTGAAATGCTTCAGACCATTTAATTTTCCTTTTTAGAATTTAAAGGATGGAGAACACATGCATAAAGAAATGACCTTTCATTTGAAGTATTTTTATAACTACATAAATATAAATCTATATGAAGAGTGTGAGTGTGAGTGTGAGTGTGTGTATGTGTGTGTGTGTGTGTGTGTGTGTCTGTGTGTATCATTGCAGATAAAAGTATTAAAAGTAGATTCTCTCATTCCTTGCGTTACTGAAGTATGGCATGTGTTCTCAGTACTCTGAGAGATGTCAGTGTATCTATATGAGACCAACACACCAGCAATTTAGAATCATTCTTTAAATGAGCATACTATATACTGTGAACAGTAACTGAAAATATATTCATAACTATACTAAAAGTACATCGCTTTTATGCAGGCCAGGCAGGTATGTTGAAACTAAAATGCCTGTTTTAAAATGGCCTCTCAATGCCTGTTCAGTGTCTGTCCAGTCAGCTACAGCCGAATACCCCTTCTGTGAATATTGATATCTTGTCGTCCGAGAGAATCATTTAGTGCCATCACTGTTAAATCGATGGGGTTGTGGTGCTAAATGTCTGCCATGTCATGAAGTTGTATATTGTGATAGACAGCAAACTGTGTAGCATGAAGTCAGCAGACCACACCGATGAGTAAAACAACAGTAGCCCCCACCACTTGGTTTGATATGGAGGACAGCGAGTGGTGCTGTGACTTCTGCAGCGATGAATACAACAACTGCAGTTCCACTTATCAACAGCTCTTTTACCTGGCATAGGTTTGCGTGTGCGTGTGTGCGTGTGTGCGTGTGTGCGTGTGTGCGTGTGTGCGTATGTGCGTGTGTGCGTGTGCGCGTGTGCGCGTGTGCGTATGTGTGTGTGTGAAGACAGCGCATGGATTGCTTGTCGTGTGTGACCACGTGACTGTTTTTAGCTGCCAGTTAAATACTACCGTCCCACAAAAATGATGTCTTCGGAGAAAAAAATATATACTGATTTCACTGAAAACATATTCTTCGTATTTATGGATTTGATTTTTTAAATAGTTTTTGTCTTTATGCCATTACTGGGAAAGGGATGGTATGTTTATAGAATTATTTATATAGTATCATCCTGTGTAAAGAGATATGTGTGTGTACCCCCATGCTAGCGTATGTGTGTGTGTGTTGGTTCACACGGCATCATAGCTCCTCAGCTGATTTGTCCTCTCCCAACATTTCCCCATTATAGTGACATTCAGGCTTGTCCTTTTCTTTTCTGAGGTCCCGCACTCACTGTAGGAGAATGGACAGGACGACTCAGAGAAATGAGAGTTTTGGTAGTAATGAGGACACAGAAGGCAAGGGCCTCTGGCCAATCACATTCTTTTATTAATCCTTGCCCAGCATGACATCACCGTTAAACATTCTTTACCGTAATGTACATAGAATTTATTAAAATGATATTATTTTGTATTACTATGGCAAAGATATTTAAGAAATATTAATATAGAATAAGTAATGGGACAAGCGCAAAATTGTGATATTACTGCTCAGTATCTGAGTAAAAATGTTTTTTTTGTTTTGTTCATTTGTTTTGCTGTCAGTGTGTGAACATGGCACACATTGTGAAGTGTGTTTTCATATCGGGTAGTGACCGCACTACAAACTGTTTTGCCCCTCAGATTAACTGTATACAGCCTGCTTAAAAGATACCAAGCAACCAGTCCTTTGCTTTCTTTGAGTCACTGTACATTGACTGTCTTAGAAACAGAAATGGGATTTCCGTGTTTGTGAATTTCATCCATCTTTCTCTCATCAGTGGCTGTACAGCTGATCCTAGGTCAGTTTATGTATTGGCCAGTGGTGCTGTTACTCAAAACTCAAAGCCCTCCACCTGAAAACAAAGTTTCCACCTTTTTTACATCATCACGGATTCCAATAAATGTATTTTTTCACCATGAGTGCACAGATTTGTTTTTACTGCATGCGTGCTACTTGTATGACCTTGTTACCTGAGGTGCGCGTGTGTGTGTGTGTGTGTGTGTGTGTGTGTGTGTGTGTGTGTGTGTGTGTGTGTGTGTGTGTGTGTGTGTGTGTGTGTGTGTGTGTATGTGTGTATGTGTGTATGTGTACGCATTCCCCAGTAAAGAGTTTCAGTGTGTGCATGTGAGTATGTGGGGGTAGCTCTTCTGTATCACAAATCACAGGAAGCTGACGGGCTATGAAATGCCAGAACGCGTTTAATTTGAAGCTGAATTCAAGATGCGCTGTTTTATACTGCGGGCGAATTACTGCCTTCCATCTCTCCCTTGTGATTTTTCTTATAACTTACAGCGAATAAATAGAGCTGCCTTTTTTATCTGTGCTCATGAGGAGATGACCTTGTGGAGCTGGAAGTCGATGTGTGTGTAATGGGCTTTTATTTGATTAGGGAGTACACATCGTGCTGCGGCGGACAAGGGCGAACGCTACAACGCATCACTTAAACACCTCCGGCGCGGGGGAGAATACCTGAGCGAGACTTTACATACGCGTCGCCCGTTATGGTATGTCGGTATTTGCGGCAACGCATGGAAAAAATCGGGCGAATGAGTCCGGTGTGTCGTGTTCCCAATATGCGCGGAAAATGGCGGAAAAAAGTATGGCATCTGTTTCATTAAGTATGGATCTATATCGAGCAAGGCAGCTGTGATGTTTGTGATACAATTACGCTTTTGGCATCTGTTTCTCCCGCTGCTCAGAATCTGAATAAACTCCGCCACAAAAGCCGTGGTTCCGGGAGAACCGGGTAGCAGGGGTCGCTGGGGGGAGGTAAACCGCTTTCACTCTTCTTTATTTCTACGGCTGCCGATGAGAAGCCGATAATGAGGGCAGTCCTTTGACATTACATTTCCTACCCTGCTCTGCTTCTTCCTATTGAAATTCCGGGGCTGTTCTGAGTATTTTTTAAAAATCTAGCGGTAGTGAAGCCCCTGCAGGGTTTTACACCAGTGATTGATTGTTGATGGGGGAACATTTTCAAAAATTGCATAAATATTTCAGACTTTCACATAAAATATGGGCCTACATGTTAATATTGCGATCATTTGAGTATTATAGTTGAAATAATTACAGAGCATTAAAGCCCTGCAATACTGCTTTTAGTGGGTGTTGAGTAAATGTAAAAACACCATTTTATTGCAGTTGGGGTCCACTGCAGCAGAGTGGCTATTCTGGGAAGGAGTAGCTTGGGAATCCCTGGTTTAGAAAACATGGCATAAAACAGTGAATAACTTGCCAATTCAGAATATGAATGTGTATAAAAACCCATCTGTCTTATTTCAAGCCTTGTATTGAAATTCAAAGACCATAGGTTATTTTAGTGTTGCAAACAGTATGGCTGAATGTTAATCCTAACACATCCTTGATACATACTGTACACCCCAGTGCAAGAGACTGACTGAGTGAGGAAGGAAGGAAGACGGAGAGAGTAGGGTGTTTGAGGGAGGATTGGGTCAGAAGGGTATTTGAGGAGGGGGGGGGGGGGGGGAATTAGAGGTCTTACTGGTATGGAATCTCTCAGGCAGAACACACAAACACACCTGCCCTTACCAGCACACACACAACTAGCTTATGCCTCTACTAACACACAGTACTAGACAAGTTGCATGCACATGACCCCCTCCACACACCCCATCTCTCACTCAACACAGCTGCACCCACAAACGCATACTATTAGTGAAGATCGTGTAATTTACTGTATGTTTACACATAGCACTCACACACTAACCAGTGTACAGCACCTGAGCAAAGTACTGATCTGTACAAGCATGGAACCTCTATTTCTGTTTGAGCACCAACAAGAGTGAACAAATAAGCTTTTATGCAGTGCTTACATATTTGCATGAAGCTGAATTCTGAAGCTGTAACAGCACAGTTTGTGTAGTTTTAGGATGATGAGCATACAGTGGAGCTCCAGAATTACTGGCAACCTTTATAAATATGCACAAAAAGTGCTGTAAACTAAGACATAATACAGTTATTGACATAAGCTTTGTTTTCCAACATGCATTAAGTAGTGTGCTATATTAATGATTCAATGGAATCAACCAAAGTTACATAAAAAAAAAAAAATGCATTTCCCCAATAAACAGGTTCCACAATTATTGGCACCCCTGGTTTAATACTTAATGCACTCCTGGCAAAGATGAGTGTTTTTGTATAATTTGTGATAATGTTAGGGAATATATTTGGGAGGCGTGTTACCATTCCTCCATGCAGAACTTCTCAGAATCATTGATATTCTTGAGATACCCCCCTCTTCAGTTCAGATCACAGGTTTGTCATGGGATTTAAGTCTGTGGAGACTAAGATGGCCATTGTAGAACATCTAGGTTATTGTTTTTACTTAACGATTTCTGTCTGGATTTTGATGTATGATTGGAGTCATTGTCCTGCTGGGCAATCTATTTATGACCAAGTCTCAGCTTCCTAGCAGATGCAACCAGATTATCTTGTTGGTAAATAGTGCCCCTGGACCACTCCATAACATAAATGACCCACCACCATATTTCACGGTGGGTATGAGGTGCTTCTCCATGTATGCATTCCAGCAAACATGTTGACATTAAATTTTGGTCTCATCTCACCATAGTCTTCCAGTCATAATTCCGATGAGGTTAGGCAAACGCAAGATACTTGGTTTTGTTTATTGTGCTCAGTAAGGGGTGTCTTTATGCCACCCTTCCAAATAGTCTGCTCGTATGAAGGTGCCATTTTATGTGTTTTTTTTTTTTTTAAACTCTCTCTGCAATTCTTAAACTGCGCTCCTTTTGTTATTGTACTTCCTCGCCATCTTTCTTGCCACCCGTGGAGATAATATGCACTTGCATCCTCTTCTTGGCAAGTTCGCAACCATTCCATGTGTGTTATGCCTTTTATTATTACCGTCACAGTGGTAAGTGGTGTGTTTAGCTGTTCATGTCATTTTTTTGTACCTATTACCCAACTTGTGATGGTTAATTACCATCTGTGTCTTTTGAATTGACAGTTCTTTGGCTTTCCCCTTGCTGATGGATGACAAAGGGATTTTACATGCTTGTTACCTTATTTTTAGGCTCAAGTGAAACAGGAAGTGATGTAATGACACAATATAATTCCTTTTGACTGAGATGAACTAAATTAAAGTAAGTATTTTAGATTGGCAATTTCACTTTGTTTGATTTTATTTACAGTAATTGTTTGGGGTGCCAATATTTTTGGCACCTGTGGTTTTTCTGTTTGAACATAAAATATTGATCATTATCCTCGTTTCTTATATGCAGCCTTTTTTTCCATGTTTATTAACGGTGTCAATATTTCTGTAGCTACCATTACCCACTACCATTAATGATTGTTCATATCTCCACATTTCTCCCAAGTCAAAATCACTGGATTAAAGGAGAGGAAATGGAGTTTTTCTCCAGAAACATTTTAAATCTGCCATTTTGTATGAAGGCCAGTGTAAATCCCCAAAAAATTAAACGGAGAAAAAAACTTCAATTTGCTGTTTTTCACCCTCTGGAAAATTGCATTTCACAGCAAGCCTCATTATTTTCACTTTGCCACAAAGTCAAAGTCTTTTTTTTTTTTTGCTGTTGTATGGATATGCAAGTTGTGCTGAGTTTGTTGATTCTCTTGACTTCACCGTGTTTTAAGGGCATTTCACTTTTCCATTGGCTGAATGTGAAAAGGATTATCTATCTAAAGATAGTTGACTCTGGTTGCCTCCTCTCTTCTCACTGGTTTATTTATAGCTGTGGTTCTTTTGTATAAGTTGATGGGACCTAACTGTAATGGAGCGACATAAAAGACCAGTCCTCTCCTGGATTATGTTGTGATAAAGCCTTCCTACTGAGCCTCTGTCACCATGGCCACCTAAACTGTGCGACAGCTGGGGTGGAACTGTTGTAAACACAAGATTAGGTTTTTATTTTTTATTCATCTACAGACTCGCATTAACATGATGGACAGGTCTCTCCCCCCACCTCTCTCTCTCTCTCTCTCTCGCTCTCTCTGTGAGCATTATCTTTCGTTTATTCAAACGGAGGAAGACACAGTCAGTGGGCAGCGAATGCAACAGAGAGAGAGAGAGAGAGAGAGAGAGCGAGAGAGTGAGAGAAAGTAGGGAGATCTTGAGCTCTCACAAACAGTAGTAGTATTTAATATAGAACATGACATATGACTACCTGGATTTATAAAGAAAACGGTAATGACACACTTCAAGCTGACTGGCCGACAGCGCGCTGTGTTCAAACCATGCTGTGAGACAGTGCCACCTGCTGGCCGCAGTGAATATCAGCGTGTGTCAGTGTTGCATAAGAGCCTGGCTGGCAGGATGGGCTGTTTTATGAGGGACCTCATTACCTCCAGGTCACAGCGGATCACGGGGCGACGGGGGTGCTTTCGCGGGAACAGGTGTGTTATTTTTAACAGCTGGGCTGACAGCCGTCCAGTGTGGGCCGAAAACCCCCCAATCTCCCGAGCAGCTCCCTAACTCAGAGCCTCATTATCCCACAGACAACTTCCATTGATTTTTCAGAGTGAAATATTAGCTCGCTGCGATAGTTCCGCGTCGTAAAGAGAGGACTTCTGAAACCTGCGGATGAGATGATATCAGCGCCCCCCCCCCCCCCCCGCCTCTCCTTCCCTCCCCAAATCCCAGCTCCCCCTCCAGGCTCAGGCGTACAAAATGCCTTTTTTGTTCTAGAAGTTTCCCAGCGAGCGACGTCCTCAGGACGCGTGTGCGGATTGTAATGTCAGCTCTCTGTTGACTGGGATGAGTCTGGCAGGCTCGCAGAGTATTTACGCACATCCGCCCGTCTTTATGCCTGCACGCTCCATTTCAACCCTCGTCAGAGATGAAAGGTTTACAGAGAAAGACGGGGCCGCTTATGAAATATTGATGCGCACAGCTAATTAGGAATTGCCGGGAATCCTGCGGTTCTCCCTCAAATCCCTGCTCGGATGTTCTATGCCGTTCCCAAACCCAGAGCTCCACTTTTCACCAGCTGTCCTTTTCAGAGACGTGTCAGGTGTAGAGAGGAATGCCAAGCCCTCTCCGTGAAGGAGGGCTTTTCACCGTGCGCTCTCTTTTCTCCATCATAGACCCCATGTCCGGGGTGTGTGTGAGTGCTCTTAGTCCAGCAGAGAGCTCTTTCACCCTACAGTTGTCTGTGACGTTGGTGCTCATTGTGTGGGTCAAGCCTGCCCATGTGGAGGAATTTCTGGGGGGGTGAGAAAGAGATGGGGATGGCAGTTTGTTACGCTGTTGTGAGCCATACCCCTTCAGTGTTTATAGATTGAATGTGAGCTATAAGGCTTGTTGTACTTCCCTGTTCTGGGCAAGCCTCCTGCAGTGCCATTGGCTGACAGATGAGAGTGTCATATATACAGGTTCAATCAAAGCCTGTGGGAGTGTGGCTCCTACTAACTGAGGCCTTCCACACCAAAGATCCTTCTGGGGAGCTCTGTGATTGGTCCACACAGACTGACTGGTGCTATGAGCACCCTCTCTCCATTACCCTGTGTGTCCTTACGGTCAGGGCACAGAGTGGAGAAGGGGCGGAGCTTTACCAGGTTGCATAGCTACAGTCCAAACCTCTTTGACTGTACACTGTGCCCCTCCCAGTTTGCTCAGCTGTTTGAGCTTGAAACCTCTAACCTTTTCAATTTTGAGAGAAGAAAAGGTTTCATCTGCATATAATACTGCTAAGCCATGTTATGAGTTTCAGAAAGTAATGTTAAAATGTGCTGTTTCAAAAGATGGTTCCCTCAGGCAGCAGTTCTTCAAAGTGCATACACATGTGCTTGCACGTGTGTGTGTGTGTGTGTGTGTGTGTGTGTGTGTGTGTGTGTGTGTGTGTGCGTGCAGGCTTGCATGTGTGTGTGAGTGTGTATGTGTGTGCGTGCATGCATGCGTGTATGTGTGTGTGTTTGGAAGCCACCACGCTTTGTGCAAAATGATTCTCTGTGCGAGAACTAGGGCTTGTTTGTTTCCTTTTCTCCAGGAAGGCAAGAAAGATTGCAATTTAATTGAAGGTCAGATTTGTATTTTATTTCCATTTTTCAGAAGGGCAGGTGTAATATTCTTGTTTTTATTATTGTTTCTCAACTGCTCTGTTATATTGTCATATTATTCTAGAAAAATAATAATAAAAATAAAAATAATAAATAAGATATACCTTAGAAGATAGCATTTCAGTAAAACATTAGATGTTGAAGATCAATGTTTTTCTGTATATGATTTGCCTCTAGTATGACATAGCCTTTGATCTGGTGCTGTTGAGTTTTCATCTAATTTCATTGAAAGGTTAGACTGTTTGGGAAGAGGGTTTGATGGTGTGGGTCAAATATGTTTTGTCCTGCTTCTGCCAGGAGACACAGAGCAGCCCAGTATACAGCGGTCCTTTACAGAGGACAACTGTACACATGTTCAAGACACGTTGACGTGAGCATGATCAACACTGAATCGTGTCTGTAGAGACAAGTTGATCCCCTCTCCTACTGCCACCACCACACATTTATACACACATATCTTCCACCCATCCACAGCCTATGTCACTGTATACATCCTGTAGTGTAGCAGAAGCATCGTCCAAGATCCAGTGGTCTCATCTGTCAGAAGTGGTTTGTGTCATTGCTGTCATCGTGTCTAACTAACGCATATCATCACTATGTTCCCTGTACCCAGCAGTCTCTCCACCTCAAGGCCACAAAGACGAACACACACACACACACACACAAACACACACACACACATGCTGCATAGTGACCTTGAGTTCTTTTCTTTAAAGTTCCCAGCCTGCAGGTGAGCTGTTGGTCAACTTTGGTGAGGAGAAGGGTACCGAACAGAAGTAATATGAAGTTTTCTTTTTGGATGCATGCGGCTTTCTCACTCTGGGCAGATGTCAGTGTGTTCTGCAGCTCTGTCTGTTGGTTATTGCAATAGAAAATCAATAATGTTTTATTGGGGTCCACCAGCTGTGCTTCCAGAACATTCTCTGGCTCCGTCCCCCCTGCTGTGGTACCAACCTGAGTAAGTGCTGTCTAGACAAGCTTATCATTTTTGCCCTAAAGGTGACTTTTGACAGAATAATGTCCGTCTCTCCCGACACTGATCCATTTTATCTGCTTTGTTCTTGAGCTGAGCCTCAGGTCAGTTTTTGGTGTTCCGAGGTGGCAAAGGCTATGATATTAACACATGTATCAATGGTTTCATGTGAAGTCTATGTGAAATTTACTGGGCTTTTTTTATTTTTATGAATGTAGTATTTAATCAGCCACTGCAATATTCGAAGCCAATCGGGACAACCGCCAAAACACGCACGCACGCACACACACACATTAATGGAAATCAAATATTTCATAATATAATTCTCTATTAAAATGCATGCACTGCAGCACTGCTGATAATCCCAATAATGACCAGTAGTGGGCGCTTTGACCCCCCCCCCCCCTCTCTGTTTCTCTTTTTATTTTTATTATTCGTCACCAGTTATGTCCTGTGCTGTTTTCGATGTCCGTTAATGTGTTGTCAAAATAACTGAACTTTGTTCTAGGGCTGTGACTACTTTGCCATCTAGTGTAAAGTGAGGGCTATTCTGTTAGGATACTGCCTTTTACTGCCGAAGGAGCCACTTTGTCTCCCTCAGTGGAGCCAGCTCTACCTTTTTTGGCTGTATCCTCCGCAAAAACGGAACAATCCTTCGCTATGAATAAGTTGTCTGAATGAGTGGGTAAGATAAAGGCACAAGGAAAGTGGTAGCAACTTTAACCCCCGCCCCCGCCCCAAAAGCAAATCTGTGTCTCCGTGTTTCCTTTCCATATCGACGGGGGCTGTAGCCTCGCTATGCGGAGGGGTTGGTGACAGCAACCTAGTTCGATATCATGTCTACTGTTTATGTGTAGGTGCGGCGGTCGTTGCCATGACAGCATATAGTTAGGAAACTTAGGTTGCCTTCTGTTATTTGCGTTTAAAAAGACTCCCGTAGCCGATTTTATTGGTATGAAAGCAAAACGGGTGTGTGTTCTGCGCGAGGAGTAGGCTACTGCAGTGCTGCTTATGTCTCCTGGAATGCCGCAGAATGCTGGTCCGACATAGAATGTTTGAAAAAGTATTCTCTGTTGGTGTTCGGCTCTTCCGCTCAGGCATACAATCTGTCCCGACTCAATACCGCGTTGCTAGGAAAACGTCAGTAGTGAAGTAGCTCTTTTGTCTTGTGGAAACGTTGACTCTGCGTCATGGCAGTTTTAAAGGAAGATTATCTAGTGTGATTTAATGCAATTTATCTACATACAATGGGGACTTCTGAAACTGCCGTGTCCGCCTATTATGAGGAAGAAGAGGAGGAAGAGGACGAGTTATATGAATTTGAGCCTCTCCCTGCACTGTTAGAAGATGAGGTGAGACTTTAACTACTTATGTGTCTGTTCCCCATAAGTAATACTATTAAATATATCACATTATTATTATAGTATTTTTACTAGTATTTTATTAGTATTATTATTGTTGTTTTTGTTTTTCATAATGTCCATAATGCCTGATATGGTAAAATGAATGCATGTTCATAAAATACATACAAAACAATAAATGTGTTGTGGACTGTTGCGCACATATAGTTATGAACCAATGAATGCATGATACAGCCTATCGCTATCATCTCTTTACCTTACTGTGAGCAGGACTGTTTCTTTGACATGGCCCAGCTGTGTGGGGTTTCAATGTTATGCACTGATATGTACTCTGGTCTCCTCTTCCTGTCCCCTAACCACTGTAATGCCTTTGGGCATTGATGACCTGAATATGATGAATTGAAGAAGACAAATAAGTCATGTCAATGCAGAAATTACATTACTAACTAAATACTGAATTCCTCTGAACATTTTTTCCACTGTAACTCTTTCCCAGTCAGCATTAACAGGATTAAATGTGTCTGCCACACATTACTGTGACATTTCTGCTCAAATTTGACCCTGGCCATAGACTGGATAATTACACATTTATGAAGGACGCACATTGTAATGTGATGTGAATCTAAATGGCCGGGATTAAACCAGGCAAAATCAACTGTGAAGTACAGCTTGAAACTCCTCCCATCTGAAAGAATTGTTGGGTGAAAAGTGGTAGCTGTGTTGATTGGTCGTTTGAAAAATGGCATCAGTGTTGATTGGTTGTTTGGAAGGTGACATCAGTGTTGATTGGTTGTTTGGCATCACTTGGATGAATATGGATGTATGTTCCTGGCCCGTCTGAGTCAACAGGCATCAGTCTCCTGCACAGCGTCCTATTGACCAGCTCAAAGATTAATTCCTGTCCATTACATTTTGCTAGTACCCCTCACAAATTGGAACGTCATTTAAAAGCACTAGAGTGTGGCATGTAACATGTAATTGGATGATGAAATGCTGTGAGCAAGAATGTGAATGTGAATCATTATCCCTGCTTCCAGGTACACTGTTTTGATTTCCAGCTGGATTTAGTTCTGTGGACAGTAGATTTCTTTGGATAAATATTGGATTATTGTCATAGCACAATATTCTGTGAGGTTATACAAATATAACTTGACAAGGCTGTACAGTTTCAAATATATTTTACCTTCCATCATTGTATGGCAGTCTGACTCACTCAATCAACTCAATCACTGACTCACTCACTAACTCAATCACTGACTCACTCACTAACTCAATCACTGACTCACTCACTGAATTGTTCACAACCTCGCTCACTCTTCCAATAGCTCAATCACTGGCTCACTTACGTTATAATTGACTCCCTCATCCTCACATTTATTCATTCTCTTCCTGATTCACTCGAACACTCACTCACTCACTCCCTTTCTCTGCACCTCACACTCAGTCTGTAGTTTTCAGGAAGAATCAGTCACTCGACCCTGTGGAGTGAAAAGAAGAAATATGTAGGTGGAAAGGGGAGAAAGTGAGAGAGAGGAGAGAGAAACTCCACTTTTCTGTTGCATTCTCTCGGGACTATGCCAGTCTATTTATGGGCCTGTGCAGCTGCTTAAAGTGGCTTTAAAGTGGAAATGTTGAGGTCTGTGCATGTATCTGAGCTGGAGACTGGCAGAATCAGAGCAGGGTTCAGGAGTGTCTCTGATCTGGAGACTGGCAGAATCAGAGCAGGGTTCAGGAGTGTCTCTGATCTGGAGACTGGCAGAATCAGAGCAGGGTTTCGGTCTGGGAGTGTATCTGATCTGGAGACTGGCAGTTTCAGAGCAGGGTTCAGGAGTTTCTCTGATCTGGAGACAGGAAGAATCAGAGCAGGGTTTCGGTCTGGGAGTGAATCTGATCTGGAGACTGGCAGAATCAGAGCAGGGTTCTGTAGTGTCTCTGATCTGGAGACTGGCAGAATCAGAGCAGGGTTCAGGAGTGTCTCTGATCTGGAGACTGGCAGAATCAGAGCAGGGTTCAGAGACTGGCACCAGAGCAGTGTGCGGTATGTGTACCTGACGGCTCGGATGCTCTCTGAAGCCAGCGCAGCGAACAGGAAGTGACAGAAGGGCTCGTAGCACCATCACAGATGGAGGGTCCAGTGTTGTGCTGGCAGTGGGAGAACAGTGCCCGGCTGTGTCCCAGCCTCAGAGCTTCACCAGGCGGAGATAAAGATGTCACCCAGCAGGGCACAAAAGCCTTCTGTTGGGCCATGAAGGGCCTTCCTGTTAAAGGCCCTGAACTGCTGTTAATCAAAGCAGGAAGCAGCCTTACAAACAGCCATGTCCCCACTCACTCACATTTTACTTTCATTTCTTATTTGCCAAACACTTTTGTCCAAAGTGCTTCCAGTGCCAATTGGCATGGCAAACAGGTGCACATGCAAATGACAAGGCTTGCTTGCTCTCATTTGCTCTCACCCTCACTCAGTCACTCACCATGGCTTATGTCTGCAGTCAAGACGCCCAGTTGTCCCAACTAGCACAAACACATAGCGATAATAAATTGGGGCGTGTCAGAGCTTGGTAGCTATTGCAAATTGAATGATTCAGCAGCTAATTAGCACAGCACCCAATCCCGTAGTGTGCCACTGAAGCCCCGCTAATGCAAATGGCTGAATTGTAGACTACAAAATAACCAGCTAGTCCATTAGCACGGGATGAAATGAGATATGCTGCTAGTACCCAGGCAAGTTAGCGCTGATGATGTCACTCACATCGGACCTGACGACTGGCTTTTAGGTCGCTGGGAGAGGTAGTCACTGCAGGTAAATATACTAGTTAAGTAGTTGAATGAACCATGTTGATTTTATTTTGTCTGAGATTGTAATGGGTGTGACCAGACAGTCCAGAAATAGGAATTTGGGTCATCTCACTCAATACATTCAGCTCTACCAAGGCTTGCTTTACAAAACTGAAAAGTCATGCTGAAAAAGGAACAGTCGCATTGAGACCAGGTAAACGAAGGAGGAAAGTTTTTGTGTTTTGTCGGTTTTTTTGGTAATGATGGGTTGAATATGTTTAGTGGGGGAGGTCTGTGGGGAGGGGGAATGTTGGCATGTGAGCTGGATTCTTCTCTGCTGATGCAGCCGGAACAAAGCCACATC
The DNA here is from genome assembly GCF_963514075.1 of Conger conger. NCBI lineage: Eukaryota > Metazoa > Chordata > Actinopteri > Anguilliformes > Congridae > Conger > Conger conger. Next base: position 15,905,302 of record NC_083777.1, on the reverse strand, counting down.
TGTGATCGTCTCTGCCATCAAATGTCAGCTAAACGCTGCTACCGCGCAAAAAGCCTCCTTTTTCATTTATCCACAAAGGAAATACCAAGATCCTCACGTACATACGCAAGCGCTTATGTAGCTCCTTCCACACACATAATAAACTTTTCCATGATAGTGTCACCCGAGAGCTTTGCACACTCGTGCAGAAGTACAGATCAGTAGGGATACGTAGAATTATACTAATGCATTCTATCATTCACTTAAATGAATGGTCAGCTGCTTCAGTGTTAATGTTGTGATGTGTACATGATATATAAATGGAAAAGTTCTAGAAATGTTAAATGTTAATGCATGTATGTGTGTGTGTGTGTGTGTGTGTGTGTGTGTGTGTGTGACTATGTGTTGGTGCATGTGTTTGTGTGTGTGTTTGTGTGCGTGTGGATGGGTTTGTGTGAGTGTGTGTGTATATGTGCGTGTGTGCACGTGTTTGTATGTGTGTGTATGCGCGCATGCGGATGGGTTTGTATGTGTGTGTGTATGCACATGTGTGTGTGTGTATGTGCGCGTGTGCACGTGTTTGTATGGGTTTGTATGTGTGCATGTGTGACGACAGGAGAACGTCTCCCTGGCAGACATCCTCTCGCTGCGGGACAGCTGTCTGTCTGAGCTGGAGGTGTGGGCTGTGTGTGTGGAGTGTGTCCTGGCTCTGCAGAGCATAGCCCACTCCCCCCTGTTCCACATGCTCTGCATCACGCCCGACACCCTGGCCTTCAACGCACACGGCAACGTCTGCTTCATGGAGCAGCTTAGCGGTGAGTCAGCATTCTCACACCCCCCCCTCTCTGTGACTATCAGCCACTGCACTACTGCCAGCTGTGTGCATTACCTCTCTCTCTCTCTCTCTCTCTTGCTCTCACTCACTCTCACACACACTGTCTTTAGTGAGTCCTTTAGAATCAGAAACAGAGAATGGTTGCCTTTTGCAAAAGATGCCTGCTCTGATCAAGTTGGATTTATGTTCCGGCCTTATGCTCTTCGGGAACCAAAGCATCAGCATGTCACATCACATCAGTCACAAGCGAGGTGCTCTGACACACACATTCCAGGGACAAATCTTCATGCCGATTCGCCAGGATCCCTGCTCCTGGCACAGGGGTTATGTCATCATGAACACCCACCTGTCAATCAGCAATGTGCCTGTTAGCAAAATGCTTCAACCAAGCCCTCCCTCCCCAGTACACACACACACACACACACACACACACACAAACGGCCGAGTGTATGCACTCTGGCAACTTCAGAAAATGATGAGAATCAATGCCATCAGGAGTGTCACTGTAACCAAGGCAATTGTCTCCTGGATACAGCTCTTATAATACTCCATTTCTGTTTGCTGCTATAATGTGCTGGCAGCGTTGCACTTTGGGATTTAAAAACCACACAGTTGTCCTATGGGAAAGGGTTTGTTTGGGCGCAGTATTATTAAATACTATGACTTTATATGTGCCTTTAAACTTACTTGCCAATTGAACTTCCATTTAAAGTCAATTGTGAGCATCCTCACAGACATGTTAAATGTGTGCTGTGGCTTACTCCTCATTATCCTTAGTAAAACAGTGCTCTTTGATGCACAACAAAACTAAACAAACAACCAAAAAAAACATCTGTGTGCACCAGCCTTGCTGGGTGGAGAATAATCTGCAGTGGAGCTGCTTGGCAGGGGAGGGATGTTGGTGATTTATCTCACAGTAGCAACCCCCTCTACCTGCACGAGTGCAGCATGTGATAAGTGCCCTGTTCTCACTCAGTATCTGTGGGCTTCGAGGTGGAGGAAACATCCAGTATTTCTGCGGAGAATACAAGCCCGCAACTCTCCTACCTAAATTGACAGAGGAGGTCCCAGTAGGCTTGAAGGCAATTAATTGGCCATTTCAAACTCAAAGGGAAAATAGGCCTGATATGCCTTAATTGCTTTAATTTAATTTAAATTGCCTGAAAATTCTATCTTCAAAAGTACTGTAAACAGGTGTTAAATGATTAGCGGTACAGCGGCAGCTAGTTGGCAGAGAGTCTTATCTTCTCCCAGTAGCATCACAACACACAGCCTGTTCCCCAGGCACAGGTACCTGGCATCTGTAATGCCTATGCCTTCAGAATATTCCTCAACATGCATACATGTTATAAATGCCAACACTTATGATTCAGCCTATGGAATGGATGCCAAAACACGAGGGAACCAAAACCGAATATATGTATGTAAGATGTTTGACGCTGAGTAATGTTCTCCAGTGAAAACAGATTTGTTTCCCTGGTGTATTTCCAGCACGTCGAGAAGGAATACCGTGACCTGTACTCAGCATTTGTCCTCCTCTTTGACATACTTTATTTCTTATTCTTCAAAAAAGAAAACACACAAACTGTGTTTGTTAAGAAAATAAATGTATGCTTGCAATTATCTGTAAGTCAGAGTTGAGGAGAAATGTTTATTGAATCCTGGCCGGAAAAGAGCCCTCTCCTTCCCTCCCCGTTATCTTTTCCTCTGTACCTTCCTCTCTTCACCTCTTCACTTTATCGGATGCAGCACACCGTTTAGGTTTAGTGCACGGGGCTTGGGGGGGGTGATGGGGGCGGGGGGGGGGGGGGGGGGGTGGTCCTGTGCAGACCTGACCCATTTCCTTTTCATCCACTCTGTGCTCTAAAATCAGATGAAGCAGAGGACTCTGCTGGCCTGTCTGGGGCTCTACTGCCCTGTGTGGGGCTCTAATGCCCTGTGTGGAGCTCTAATGCCCTGTGTGGGGCTCTACTGCCCTGTGTGGAGCTCTAATGCCCTGTGTGTGGCTCTACTGCCCTGTGTAGAGCTCTAATGCCCTGTGTGTGGCTCTAATGCCCTGTGTGGAGCTCTAATGCCCTGTGTGGGGCTCTACTGCCCTGTGTGGAGCTCTAATGCCCTGTGTGGGGCTCTACTGCCATGTGTGGAGCTCTACTGCCCTGTGTGGGGCTCTACTGCCCTGTGTGGAGCTCTACTGCCCTGTGTGGGGCTCTACTGCCCTGTGTGGAGCTCTACTGCCCTGTGTGGAGCTCTAATGCCCTGTGTGGAGCTCTAATGCCCTGTGTGGGGCTCTAATGCCCTGTGTGGGGCTCTACTGCCCTGTGTGGAGCTCTAATGCCCTGTGTGGAGCTCTACTGCCCTGTGTGGGGAGCTATTGGCCCATGTGTGGCTCTAATGCCCTGTGTGGGGAGCTATTGGCCCGTGTGTGGCTCTAATGCCCTGTGTGGGGAGCTATTGGCCCGTGTGTGGCTCTAATGCCCTGTGTGGGGAGCTATTGGCCCGTGTGTGGCTCTAATGCCCTGTGTGGGGAGCTATTGGCCCATGTGTGGCTCTAATGCCCTGTGTGGGGAGCTATTGGCTGGCATGAGGTGCAGCCGCTGCCCTACTTAGGCCAGCTGATGCAGCAGTTCTCTCCACCACTGCTGGACTCTCTTGGACTGCGTTCAGAATTGTAAGGGCTTACTAAGTGGAGCAAATCACTGTAAACGCAAACAGTAGGCCCTGCAGCAGTCTCCTAACAGAAAGGGCTTTTTAATCAGAGTATCCCCGAAGTTAGTTAAGAATCTGCAACTCTGCCAAACAGTCCCTGATCAGAAGGCAGATACAGCTGGAATGCTCCAAATTGTATTCATTCATTCTTTTATTTCAATGAAAGCATTTTTACAGACATCTTTTTTCTAAGGCCGGTGCTATGTTTACAGCTGGCTACAGAATGAATCGGCACTCTGTGAGAATGTATTTTCTAGATATTTACTCTTCAGTGTACTTGTATGTTTGTATCTGTGCATTGCAGTTTTAGACTGGAGGCCTCTCTTGCATTATTTGATTTCTTCCTCCCCCTCCAGATGACCCAGAGGGCACCTTCATGCCTCCGGAGTTTGACAGGACAGGAAACACCTTTGAAGTAAGTGTCTCATTGCTACCTGTATTTGAATCAGGTCCCAACGGTACACTGAGTTCTACCATTATACCTGTGTGTTCACACCAATCAGGTCCCATATCACAAAGATGTGCTATCAGGGTCTGTGGGTGCCCTTAAATCATACCTGTGAACTGGGGTGTGATTGTGCCTCCTTGCATCCCATTGAAAATATGGTTCTGTGTGGCTGAGAGTGAGACTTTGCGTGAGCAGACGTAGGCAGAGCTGCCAGCCATAATGTAACCAGTATGACCCAATGTATTCTACTGTCCAACTGGCTTAGTAAGCAGCCTCCTGCACAAAGCAGAGTTTCATTTAAAAAAACCTATTTCAGGTTCCCCCGAGTCATTTCAATCGATCATTTAATGAATACTGATTGAGTGCAATTATAACGGTAGATACTAGAACTAAGCTTGCTCCTTGGGAGTGTTCTTTGTCCATAGAATTATTGAACAATAATTCTGTCAGTTAAGTCATAAATTTGTTTGACTCATTATGATTAGTCCAGCCTCTGTATCTTATTGAAGTTTATGTTAAAGAATTCTGGGATATTTCATAGATCACACAGGGGATTGGGATGCTCACAGGATTTATTTACTTGCGAGTTTCTGCTTGTTAGGAAGTCACGCCTTGCAGTTAGTGTGCTGAATTTTAAAAATGACAATGTAACAAGTATATTATTCAGCATTTCAATAATAGAAGAAGACTAGAAACAGAGTTTTGTCAGCTAGAACAATTTGGCATTTTTGGGTCTTTATAAAAGAAAACGCAGCTCGCTGAAACAGAAACTCTGAGAGGTATTGACATTTTGTCTGAGGAATATTGTCCCTACCTGCGGCAAATTAGTCTGCATTTCATTTAATGGAAATCAATGCCCCACAACCTGCCTTTCAGAGCAAACATGCTGGGAAAAAATCAAATCAAAGGGCTACATCCTCTTCGCAGGGCAGCCAGGGCCTTGTCCATGCTGTTTGAATGGCTTTCTTATATTGTTTCTCTCAATAAGTTATATTCACAAAACCAGTGCCTGAAGGTGCTTGCCATGCTGGGCTGGATTCTGTCAATAGTTGTCCTTGAATTGTATGTAATAAAGACAAAATTAGCTTTTCATTCTCAACAAATGCAACCGTGAGTTGGAACTCACCAAACTGTGAAGAAAATCGTTAATGCTTGTTTTTAATTGTGGGTCGACAGACAAAACCGATTTAATCCAGGTCGCAGCATCTGCTGTAGCCTCGTGCTGTAAATCATCTTTACATTGAAATGTTTGTCTCTGCCATCTTGAAACAAGTCCGGCGTTAGTGATGGGAAATCTTCTTCTGGTTCTGGAAGGAACAGCCCTTTCTGCGGAATGGCTCCTACGCGATTAATAGACTGTGTCAGCTCTCCCTCCTTCTGTCTGTACTGTGGCTTTCATGAGTCTTGACAAGTCTCTGTCTCTCCCTCTTTCATTTTCCCTTTCAGTTCAATTAAAGTGCTTTATTGGTGCGTCATACAGTAAGGACATGCTATATGACTGAAGCGTAAACTGCAATAAATGAGAAAAACTCAACTTAATCAGTATTGAATACAACACTAATAACATTGCTTACCGTACAATTAGTTAAACTGTGGCCTCGTAATGAGACAAAAATGAGTAGTGATGAATGTGCTCTGATTGTGAAGGGTCATTCTCCTTCTACATCTTCATCTTGGTTGTGTTTTATTCAATATTTTACTAAAATGGACGATTGTTCAAATGTGGAACCACTCGAAGGTGGGCTCAGTGAAACGGCATTTGTCTTCTCTGTCACTCATTTAAAGGGACGGGGTTAATAGCAGTCATTTTGTGCTGTCAGTCAGCTGTGATCTCTGTGTGCTGTGATGATGGCTGAACACAGTCTCCACGTCTGGCTCCTGCCAAGGGTGACGGCTTCCTTTGTAGTCCGGGCTTGGCCCGGCGTATTCAATATAGTAATGCTCAGGTTTAGCATTCTGCTTAATTAATTGAACTTTTGAAATGAATGTAACTTTTCGGTAGACTGTTCAGTTAAACGCCTCCTGAATTAGTTTGCTCTGTCCTTTTGTTTGCTTTGTTAGAGCTCATTATGCAGAGCTGTTTGTTTGTTCCACAGTGCTGTTACCAGGTCTGAAACATTCTGCTGACATTCCTAAATCCAGCCTGACGGCTGCTCTTCCTTCCTGGGTGGAGTTGTCATTTCTTATCAGGGTGAGAATAGATGATCCCTGAAACGGTTAGCTACTCATGTGGAGCAGGGTTGCCGAACGGAACAGCCTCAGAGTTCAAACCTCTCCCGTGACTGGGCTCATTCCTCCTTTCATTCCTCCCTTCTTCTCCGTGTTTTCACCCTGTCACCCCTCTCTTCCCACAGCTCCTTTAGCAGTGCATTTGCAGGAGCAGAATATCCTTCATAAAAACAAACCTCTCCGTCCTGCTGTGTGTACCGTTGTGACTCCTGTTGTGATCACTGTTTCTATGGCATATCCGCTAAGCTAAGCCAAGGTGACAGAAGAGTAATCACTCGTTTGTTGGATGAGGCCTGGAATGGATTGGTTGTCAGATATGATGAATTTTACTGCAGTGGTTTCCATGGGAGGCTGCCCTTGTATGAGGCTGGCCTGATACTGCATTATTGATGACTTAATGGCTTGATAAATGCCTTTTTACCTGAGAGCATGCCAATAAAGCTCCACTTCCACCTAAAGTTCATTTAGACCTGCAGAGGGTTTCATCTAGGCCACGGTTACAATACCAGGGGATTGCATGGTAGGGCTGTAGTCTCTGGATTGAGATGTTCATAATGGCAGTCAAAATTAGCTTTGTGTTTCTCTGGTGACGGTTCGGTACTCTGTAAAACATTTTTTTGCACTTGACACGTCTTATCGTAGTTGCCATAGCATTATAATTTTCCACTGCATCATTTTAATGCCTGCGTTTTCAAACCAATGCTGTCATGAAGACAGAGACAAAAGCCTCTGAGGAACGGTAAGAAAACACTCATTAATAATTGGGCAAAAGTGACATGCATTTTAATCTTCCTCAGAACGCATATTGCTTTGTTGTGTTTTTTTTTGTATTTATCCTGTTGACACACAGGAGACAGGAAGAAAATAGCTTGTGTAATCTTTCGTCTGGATTTCTTTAGTTTGAGAGGAATGTCGTTTAAACCCTGCAATACTACGTAAATAATACCAGACTCAAAATCAACAATTTGAGAAGACCGGAAATTGTGCGCTCTCTGGAAACATTTGCGGGTTCTGGAAGTAAACTCCGGAAGCTGTGCACGGCAACACTCAAACGAACTCCATTATCATTCTCCATATCAGGACTCAAGGGGCGGACAATGTCCCTGGCAGTGTTTGACAGTGTTCATTAAAAACGCCTTCAATAAAGCATGAGTTATGAAGATCTCTCCCTCGCTCACTATCGCGCTCCCTCTCTTTATCTGTCGCTCACTCTCTGTCTCTCTCCCCCTTTTCTATTTTCTCCCTCTTTCTCTTTAAAATGCTAAATTGAAACCAAGCTCCTTTTTTGGCAGGAAATACAAAGCGTGCAAAGTGATACTTTCAAATACTGATTAATAATCTCTCTCTATCTCTCTCTTGCTTTTTCTCTCTCAGTCTCCTTTTTCGTTGATTGGTCCGGCTTTCTCATGCATATTTTTAATGAGGTTGTTTCGGCGAGTGAGGGAGCCGTTTTTGGCAGGGGGCAGGAAATGAGCTGTGAGAACATTTGAAAGCTGAACAGAGCAGGACTCCATGCAGTGGGAGGTGATGCACAATTGCGATCCACACAAAGAGCAGGACCCCAGACTCCTGTTGCCCTGCCAGCACCGCTCTCTGTGTGCAGCTTTGCCAGTGTGTGGAGTTAAAAACACGACGAGCTCCATCACTGTAGCCCAGCTGTGGTTCCTCACACAAACCAGAATGTGGTGACTTTGTAGTCTGACTAAAAATAAATACTGGGCTGAAATTGTGCATTTCAATTAACGTGGGAGAATGTGATAAGGAGCTGGGTGAACACTGGGTATCAAAAGATGGTGCAAAATGGTCAGTAGACTTGGAGACTTGGGTGCATGCCCTGCCTCTTAGTTCCCCAACCTGATCAATCTGAATCCACATGATAGGTGGAGATTGGGGACAAGGGGAGATGCAGGGATTAAAACACGAGTTCATTATATGCTTGTATTTAGTGGTCACAGGAAATCGTGGATGTGCTATCTATAGGTTGCACTTCATACGCTTATTGTCTGTAATGGTGGAGTCTTAGGCCACTGAAGTGTGTGAAAGTGGAAAAAAGTGGAAAGTGACGTCAATGTCAGTGTTACCAGAGCTCCAGCTGTTTAGGCTTGTTCATGGAACTGTAATCAGACACCACACTAATGTTCAGCTATTCAAAATCACAGTATGGCGAGTTGATTCTGGTGATAACTGTACTCGACAAATTGCGTTTGTCTGGGAGAAGAACAAGCATGTGCTTTCAATCAAGAGTCAAAAAGAAAACAAATGCTGAATGAATTAAGGGCTGGGCCTTCCTTTTCTGAAAAGCCTGGTGTCCCCTCTCGTGGTAACGCCCGGTCCAGGTGGACCTATCGACAGCTCTGTGTTCCCTTAAGTCCCGCCCTCTGTGGCTTCATACAGGCTCGACCTCACTCACCACAGTCTGCCTGTTTGAATAGGCCTTAAATGCCTTCAATGTATGAAAGACAGATACTGTCCGAGACTGACGTGACATCACAATAGCCGGGCGATGTCAGAATCCGTCAGTTTGTTCTCGTGTATCCGTGGAAACCTACACTGAATACAGCACAGAAGTGTGCAGGAGCATTGATCTTCAGTGGTACTGTTGTTTACCGCCCCCTGGACTGATCAAATCACATCGAGCGCCCTCCTTCTTTTGTCTTTTATCAAGGCCAACGCTCCTGGTGTTTATGCTGCTGAATATTCGCTGAGTTAGTTTAGCTTCAGGGTACAACTGCAGCACCCCTCCCTGGGATGAAGTCTTTAGCCAGCAGTTGTTGTTGATTATGACATGATGGCTCTGTTCCCAGATGCACAGAATTTTGGTTCGGCTCAGTTCAGACGGTTTCGCCGGAATGACAAAAATACAGTTATGTTGCCAAGGCATATGCTGACTTAAAAAACAAGAATAAATTGAGCTACAGTGATATGAATACGAGGAATAAAACAACAGCGATAAGTGCGTAGTGATATCCTTGGCCTATATGTGGTGTTGCTTTTGCCGTTGTGTTTCTCACGGCCCCCTCCCACATTCTGTAGCGCGCTGCCAAAACCACACATTCCCTCCTCTCCCCCGAGAGCTGCAGCCTCTCCTGCTTGCATGGTGGGGAATTCAGAGCAGAGAGCTGCAGAGAGCATGGTGGGGAACTCAGAGCAGAGAGCTGCAGAGAGCATGGTGGGGAACTCAGAGCAGAGAGCTGCAGCCTCTGCAGCTACCATGGTGGAGAATTCAGAGCAGATTCTCACATTCTAGGGAACTGAAGTTCCGCCTCCCTGTTTCTTTTGGGTCAGGAAATGCAGCTCAGCTGAGGCTGTCTGGGAGTCCAACTGCTTTGACCTACCATGTCCATGTCCAACTGTAATGTGCATATCCAACTGTCATTTTCATTTTGCCCAACCACCATTTTGTCTTTAATTTTCTGCTTTATGTAAAAAGGTTAGTCTGGTTATTGTTTGTGTTTGTTTTGAGAATTGCGCTGCCTGGAGGTGATGTGACCGCAGGGTGCTTTGCCTCCTCTGCAGGGGCACATATACTCTCTGGGCTCCACCCTGGCGGCTGCCCTGGACTTCGTTATCGAGCCTGAGCTGGAGCCCGACCTGGGCCTGGAGGTCAGGCGCCTGCTGGACCAGATGCAGCAGAAGAACCCTTCAGACAGGCCTGACATCCAGGCAAGAGTCCCCTACCCTACCGCCCGCGACAAAACAACAACACACTGACTGTATCACCCTCTCACAAAACGTCCACACACTGACTGTATCACCCCCTCACTAAACATCCACACACTGACTGTATCACCCTCTCACTAAACATCCACACACTGACTGTATCACCCCCTCACTAAACAACAACACAGTGACTGTATCACCCCCTCACTAAACAACAACACAGTGACTGTATCACCCCCTCACTAAACAACAACACAGTGACTGTATCACCCCCTCACTAAACAACAACACAGTGACTGTATCACCCCCTCACTAAACAACAACACAGTGACTGTATCACCCCTCACAAAACATCCACACACTGTCTGTATCACCCCCTCACAAAACATCCACAGACTGACTACCTCACCCCTCACACTGACTGCCTCCCCCCTCACTAAACAACAACACAGTAACTGTATCACCCCCTCACTACACAACAACCCACTGACTGTATCACCCCCTCACTAAACAACAACACAGTGACTGTATCACCCCCTCACTAAACAACAACACAGTGACTGTATCACCCCCTCACTAAACAACAACACAGTGACTGTATCACCCCCTCACTAAACAACAACACAGTGACTGTATCACCCCCTCACTAAACAACAACACAGTGACTGTATCACCCCCTCACTAAACAACAACACAGTGACTGTATCACCCCTCACAAAACATCCACACACTGACTGCCTCACCCCTCACAAAACATCCACACACTGTTTGTATAACCCCCTCACAAAACAGTCAAACACTGACTGTCTCTTCCTCTCACTAAACAGCCGCACACTGAAGACTCTCTCTGTCACAACTATTAACTGGCTGTCTGAGTGCTTCTCACAAAAGGGTCATTACTACACAAATAAACTGTCTCTGTATATTATATTAATGTCTATGGCTTTTATAATGGATTAAAGCAGCCTAGAAAAATAAATGGCCGCACTGTTTTGTGTTAGGTGTCCTTGGAAAATGTAATTAGAAATAACTTTTGAATATGAATGTTTTTTCTCTACCTGTGAATTATGGCTGAGTCTGACAGTGGCTTGGGGAAAATTAATAACTATGAGAAATATGAGTAGATTTCACTGAGATCAGGGCTGCATAGATCTCTGTGCCGATCAGGACCAGGGGAAACGCTTACTCATATACTCTTTATCTGTGATCTCTTTCTGTCTGTACATCTGTCTATGTGTCTCTGTCTGTACATCTGACTCTGTGTCTGTGTCTGTGTCTGAACGTCTGACTGTCTGTCTGTCTGTCTGTCTGACAGGACATCGTCACTCTGGCAGAGGGGCACCTGCAGTGTACCTCCATGAGCGTCTGCAGAAAGCTGTCTGCCATTGGGAGGCGAATCCTGTCCATCGAATCTCTCGGAGCTTTTCATGGTAGAAGTGCCCTCTCTCTCTCTCTCTCTCTCTCTCTCTCTCTCTCTCTCTCTCTCTCTCTCTCTCTCTCACTCTCTATCTCTCTCATTCTCTCTCTATATCTCACTTTCTCTCGATCTCTGTTCTTTCCCCCTCTACCCTCCTCCCTTCCCCCACCAGATAATCACAGTAAAATGATCCCTGAGCCAGCTCTGTAACTGGACAGTTAGCCCTGTTGCTGAGACAGCGCTGTAACTGCACAGTTAGCCCTGTTGCTGAGAAAGCTTGTAACTGCACAGTTAGCCCTGTTGTTGAGAGAGCTCTGTAACTGCACAGTTAGCCCTGTTGCATAGACAGCTCTGTAACTGCACAGTTAGCCCTGTTGCATAGACAGCTCTGTAACTGCAGTTAGCCCTGTTACATAGACAGCTCTGTAACTGCAGTTAGCCCTGTTGCATAGACAGCTCTGTAACTGCAGTTAGCCCTGTTACATAGACAGCTCTGTAACTGCAGTTAGCCCTGTTACATAGACAGCTCTGTAACTGCAGTTAGCCCTGTTGCTGAGACAGCTCTGTAACTGCACAGTTAGCCCTGTTGCTGAGACAGCTCTGTAACTGCACAGTTAGCCCTGTTGCTGAGACAGCTCTGTAACTGCACAGTTAGCCCTGTTGCTGAGCCAGCTCTGTAACTGCACAGTTAGCCCTGTTGCTGAGCCAGCTCCTCCTCTCTCCTCCCCAGAGGAGCTGGGGCACTCCTGGGCGGCCCGTGAGCTGGAGCAGTGTGGGAAGGCCAGGTGGGCGGCGGTGAACGGGCTGTGTGACACGGAGGAGACCGTGAGCGCATGCGGTCATCACGCGGCAGGGAAACGCGTCCCGGGCAGCAGGGACGACTCACCGTCGGGAGGGGAGCACGGTCCAGCTCTCTCTGAACCGTGTCTGAGCAGCCGGTCACAGGACAGCTCCCCGGTCCGCAGGGCGCTGCCGCGGTCAGGGAGAGCCAGGGGACCGCTCGACCGCTCCTCCTCCGTCCCCGACTCCAACAACCCGCCCACGCCCCCGCCCCTCCACGTCAACCGCAACCCTCCGCTGGCCGACCTCACAGAGATCGGGGCGGAGGAAACGGACGGGGCCGAGCTTCATAACGGACTCCGCGAGCGGGACACGGGCGCGTGGTCCGCCAGAGAGCACGCCGGGACGTGGCAGGACTCGCCGTCCTCTCTGGACGGGAAGAGAGACTCGGGCCCCGAGGAGCCTGTTCCAGAGGGGGTCACAAATCACAAGGAGCGCCCTGTCTCCCAGGGCGACGAGGCGCCCAGGAGGAACGGCATGCACCGTGCCGACAACCACATGACCAAGAGCATGCTGTGCCTCAACGAGGAGTTTCAAGACGAGGTGAGTCACTCCCCATCGCGAGTAATCAGCTCAGTTAGGACGTTATCATGCTAGAGGACTGCAGAGCAGCATTGTGGGCTAATAACATGGAGCCTGCAGGTTTCAGTCTCACCTGTGGTCCAAGTGAAAGGTCCAAGTGAAATGTTCACAAGACGACTTGTTGAAAGAAAAGACTATACAGTTCCCCAAATAAAATAAAATAAGTGTGATTACAGACCACACCTAGTTAAAGCACCTTGACTATTTAATATTGCTCTGGAACCCTTTTCTCTTAGAACCGTGGAACTTTTTCTCCATGGGTAGTTTGTGCGCTGACCTGTGATTGGTTGGTTGTGAAAAGATGCATTTGTTTGGTCTGTGTGTGAGGGGCTGTGTCTTCCCCACAGTGGATCTCTCTGAGGGAGCTGCTGATTGGTTATTGTCGTCCGTTATCGGTGAACGAGTTGTGGGCCCTCTGCTACATCTGCCTCTCCACCCTGCAGACCTACATCGACTTCCCAGGTAGGGAAGCCACTTCCTGCCTGCCTTTGATATGGAAATTTTCATAACAGCCTTTGAAAATATTGATAAAAAGCTGCTGATTTGAATACTCTCTGACTGACATTGCAGATAATAGTTCTGTGCCCCTGGTGGGCCCTTCTCTGTTTGCTGTGTTTAAACAGTGTACTTATGCCTGGACTCTGTCTACATTGGCTGTGAAGGAGAGGTTCTGTTTCTCAAACCCAAAAACACAGGTACAGCCACGTCTGCGTGCTGATAGTCAGGCCGGGTCAGTTTTAGTACAGTGAGCTTGGCCAATCGTCGCACTTTACTGACCCATTCGATGTAGGGCAGCACTGGTAGAAGCAGTGTACTGGCTCAGTCATAGCTGATGTAGCCTTGCTGATGCAGTCGTACTGTGCAGTGAGCCAGTAATAGCTGTATTCTGGTTCAGTCATTCATATGTTGACCTAGTTCAGCCGGAATAGTCGCCGCTGTACTTCCTTAAGTAAACACCTCACACATACAGTATTTCATGGAGGTAACTGCTGCTAATAAGTAGCATGTTTTCATCGGATGTGCCTGTACATTACGATCAGGACTTTGGATACAAAGTGTATAATTGCCCTGTGTGTTGTGTTGTGTTTGTGTTTTTGTTTTCTCTGTTTCACAGGATCTTGTGATCCATTCTATTTGGCACCGGAATATCAGGAACATGGAATTGTAACAGAAAAGGTTTGTTCATGATAATAACAACAAGAACAAGAACACTGTATAATAATGACAAGAAGAAATGGAAAAGAAACAAAATATTATTGTTATTATACTGGATTTCCAAACAGGACACTCCTTTCCAGTAAATAGCAATGACATGTATTGAAATTATATGATATCATTACAGAATGAAATGCACATTGAAATCATGATAATCTCTTGGAAATGGTCATATGACATATTTCTGAAGAGGCTTTCAATACTTTATGGGCCTGCATAGTGAAAGTGAGGTATCTCCTATTTGTAAAAGTCCTTATTTGTTCACCTTTGACCTGATTTTGAATTGTCATTGCATTCATGCATTCAATAACAAAACCAAATGAAACCAAAGTAATCTATAGCATCTTAAAGTAAGTTATTAAGTAATCTTAAAGTAAATTCTATGCATGTAATGTGCATGTAGCCACCATACAGAGCCCAAGGTTAAAGTATAAGTTTTGGAATAATGTTTTTTTTCTCCTGAGAAAGTATAAAGTTTCAGTCAAGCAAGCATTTTTTATTTGGGCCTGTGCCTATAGGCCTGTATTTATGGAGTAGCGGCCATCCTTTGGGCCACTGCCAAGTTCGGCCTTTCGGCCAATCAGAAGCTGGCGATGCCTCGGAAGCTGAAGCGCTTGCTGTTGGAGATGGCGAAGAGGATTCCCATGGAGCGACCCTCCATCGCCACGGCTAAAAAGGTACAATTTCCTGCTCCGCTGCTTATTCCATCACAGATAAGGAGTATTTTCCAGGCCATTGCTTCTCGGAGAATTTATCAAATGAATAAAATCTAATAAGTAAACAAAATGTGAATGTGAATAAAATAAAATGACGTTTAAACCTTAGAGGTCACGTCCTGTGGCTGGCTGTAAGAATATGCAGGCGTGTGGAATCGATAGCTCTTGCATAAATCAGAGGCAAGGGTTCAGGAATCATTCAAGATAGTTTTAAATTACAAGTGTTTATATTATATAAACTGTTTACTGTTGCTTTTTATTAAAAATTACCTGCCACTTCTGACTTCGCCTCAGTTGATCAGTTGAACTTGAGTCCTGTGAATGCATTATTAATGCAAATGTTTATTACAGCTAAATGATGTTGATTGATATGAATTGTTAAGTGGGTCTTGGTCTTCAACTGACATCACTGTGTTTAATTTGCTGTACCTGCTTTGTAAATGAAGTGTTCTGATGTACCTCTAGTCCTGTTAAGAGAAAGGTGCAGCTATAGGTTTATTTAGCAAATTAGCAACACGGAAAGGTACTCAAACGTATTTATAAAGAGTAATTAGCTCTTCGGTGGAGCTGACTGGAGCACAACTGGAGCAGCTGTCTCAGTTCATCTTAATTAGTTGTTCAATTAATTGTAGTAGGCCTCATTGAGCAAGTGTTTAGACAATAAACACAGCATATTACTCACCCGATATCATAAAACTGTTTTGAATTACATATTTGCGATGTAAATGATATGCCACTTATAATATCACCAAAGTTGATATGCTTCATAGTAACCAAAACATCACGCTCATAATTTCACAGTACAGGATGCCCAGATTAGATTTTTTACAGAAGATTACGTAACGTTTCTCTCCTGATCACACAGGATTATCCGTTTGATTAAAGATATAAACATTTCCCACCTAATCCCGCTCACCTGCGCGGATTAACTGCTCGGGGAGAGATAAGAGTAATGCTGGTGTCTGTAATCTTGCAGTGCTGCTGGGATTACCTGAACCATCATGGGGTCACCGCTGAGGGGGTGTGGGCTCAACTGATCCACAGAGCACGTCAGGTCTCTCTCCGTCACTCTCTCCGTCACTCTCTCCTTCTGTCTGACACATTTATACAGCCTTACAGCAGCACTTAACCAGAGCTTTAGAACTGCTATGTTGTATATTGGAAGTGATGTGTTCAAAGACAACATTGAAGAACACCATGACCTAACAATGAATCATGAATTACTGTAAAATATGAAAAGGATTATGTAGTTTGTCATGCTCGACTCGCATTTCAGTCAAATAATTCAGGCGTTAGCTCATCTGCATTTACGCAGTACGAAGGCTGGGTTACAGTGTGGGTGGGTCAGATTCAGCTCTATGTCTTGTGATTGATTGCCCCCTTCAGTCAGAGTGAGGGAATGCAGTACTGATGGTTCCCATAAGATGTAGGCTCTGTGTGTTATTGGTTATGTTGAACAGTTGACATATGGTAGTTTTACTCATTTCAAGGCCCACCACAGGGATTGTGATTCTGAGAATTCCTTGGACAGTGTGGAGAATCAGGAGGAGTCTTCCCAAATGAAAATTGGTAAGTTTAATGAAGCGTTTGTGCGTGTGAGTGTGTGCAGTGTGTGCGTGGAGTGTGCAGTGTGTGTAACACGCTGTTGTGATTGTTGTTGTTGTCTTTGTGGTTTTTGTGGCAGTGTTCACCCAGGTGACTGATGTGACCTTTGTCGACCGCAGGGTTTGTGGCGTGTACAGGGGAGAGCGGGCTGTCTCCTGTCCCGGGCCCTGTTCCCCATCGTTACCGTGTCTCCTCTGACCCCCACCTCCCTGAAGCCTTCACCTCCCCTGCCACCCACTTCACCCCCATCATCCTGACCCGTGACAGGGCCACAGGTGGCCAGGCTGGGGCCCGAGACCCCGGGGAGGAAGGGTAGGTTCACCCAATACCTCCACCTTCACATTAAATTAAAGACATTCATCACCCACATACAATGCAAAACATCCATGTTGGGCAACATTTAAAACAAAATATGAAATAAACACATCAGCCAATTTAACCTGGAATTCTTTTGCTGCTTGTCCATTTCAGCAGTTGATGTATAAGCCTTTTGGTGTAAATATTGTCCGTGTAAATATTTGTTGAATAGAATTATGTTCTTGTATCTCTGTGAAAGGTCAGAGATTGAAAGCCCTGGAGTTGATGAGTCAGAGGTTCTTCTGTACGTGGACGACTCACGGGTGACCGGGGCGGAGTCCAGGGAGGACGAGCCGCGACACGCGGTCGCCCCGGAGACCGAAGCTTCCCAAGACTGTTCCTCTACGTCCTCCAGCGCCGAAACGCTGGTCAACTCCCTCTCCCCACCCTCCTCCACCCACAAACACACCATCCAGGAGGTGCCCGGCCTTCCTCTGCTCTGTGGCCCTGCCTCTTCCTGTCCCTCCTCCAATCAGCAGCCAGGCAGCTTTGGCAGCTTCCTGCTGAGGCAGGATCCCAGGACAGGCCTGCTGACGTTGTTTCCGGTGCAGATCTCCGTCCCTGCTCCCATACCTGGGCTGGATCTGGGGCTCCAGTCACCAGGGCAGGACTGGCAGGCCATGGGGCAGAACGGCTCCATTCTCGCCGCTGGAGTACCCACCAGTCCCAGGGCGCCTGTGGACCAGTCCCCGCGGTCAGACCAGACCCCGCAAGCTCCCTCCTCCCAAACCCCCGCCCATCTCCCCGCAGACCCCCGCGGGACACACGGCCCTGCCCCGGGGGGTCCTTCAGGGGCTGAGGGAGGAACGGCAAGAATTTCCTCTCAAGCGTCGCTGCCACAGACTCCCACGATGCACCCCTCTCTGCAGGCGGTCATCGTGCTGGTCAGAGAGGAGTTCGCCTTTCAGGGCTATCTGGAGAACGGCGTGGAGGATCGAGCGATGGGTAAAGATGTGTGTCAGAGCTGGTGTGGGAGGGGTAATGCAGTGACCAGATTAGGAGGGCGAGTCTCTGGGGAATTTGACTGTGACACTGGGGTTAAAGACTCTTACAGAAGGTCCTCTTTACTAAATTTTCTGTCTTCAGTTTTCACAAATGTGTAGCACAGCGCATTACTAGATTTGCCAGCAAAGATCTAAATCGGTGCAGGCGTTCCTTATTTTGTGATGAATCGACAATTTTTTACATTTTTTGTTTTGTTTTGTATATTATCAAGAAAAATGCTTTGTGTTCCCTGCCTTCAGCATCACCTAGAGAACCAGTATTGTAATATCAATGAGTTTTCTAAAATATAAAAAACAAAGAACAGTGCTGGCTTACTGATTTAATGCCCCTTGTTTCTGTTACCAGGGGAGTATATATTCTCCTTGAGGAGTCTCCAGTACGACACGTTTTGCAGTGCAGTGTCTGAAAAGTATCACGATCTGTACTGGGATGAGAAGCTATTAGATGCACTTTACTATGTCATCAACAAAGGAGAGACTGCACTGTGAGTATCCTTGTTTGCCATGACCTGATTCTAACCATCAGCTAGTGGAACTTTCTTTTGAATGCCAAATATTTTGTCAATCCACTGTTGAAGTGTACTCTTCTAATTTTCCTTATTAATTTGTTGACTAGTGCATTTGCCATTCATTAGCCTGTATTGGGCTGTCTGCATTAAGGACAGTACGGTTTTGTTATTGTTGTATGTGGCTGGCAGGAATGTTGAATCGCGGTGTGTGGTCACAGCAGTTACACAGAGATGATGCTCCTTCCTGTTCACCAGGAGCATCTGGACTGCACATTTACAAACTCTGGAGGAAGTTTTTCTTTACTGTAGACCATGAACCAAAACAAACTGGAATTTGTCACCGGATAAGATACAATTTTTCTAGCATGATTTGCCACCGCTGTCAATTGTGGTGTTCACCAAATGAAAACAATATTTTCAGGCCTGCTAATATCAGATGCAATATCTTTTCAAATCTAGCTTGGACAAGTTGAATGGAAACACTGATGTACTGGTGAATATGCCTTCTTTTTAATGACAGATTCAGCATGATACTGGTTTTCCTGGAAAAGGACAATACAGGGGACGAATGAAATATTGTTGCTGCATTGTATTGGTGTTGTGGCTTTTGCAGTCAACTCCTAACTTTTCCTGCTCAGCGATGTTACACTAAGCACAGTTGCACAGTTCCACAAATCAGGTTTGAGCGCTGACTAAAAGCAGCCAATCGAGTGTGGTTTCTGCTTTGAACTGGGAGAGAAGAGGTGTGACTGAAGTCTGTTCAGTCATCTCCAAAACCATCAGACTGTTATTGACGGTGGGTTCCTCCCTTAGCTGACATCTTAGGAATGATCTCTCAAAATCCAATCAGACTCTTGATGGAATCAGTAATCCGCTTGACTTGTTCTGTGGTTCGATTTGCTTTGTTTTACGTCAATATGAGGGTTTTACATTTACACCACACCATGGAGATATGTGTGTGATTGGTTAGTATTCATCTATTCAATAATATTATTGGCATCATTAAACTTTAATCAGGTCTCTGACATTTATATTGTAAGATAATCTGGGGTTGGTGGGAATGGAGTTGTGATGGGCACCCCACTCCCCTGATTCTGTCTGGCAGGGTCATTTCTCATTCTGGTGACTCCCCTTTGAGTGCCTTGGGCATGGATGGACTACACATTTCATCAAGGGACACGCAACATAAAGAGGGCCAAGCAATCCCATTAGAAAGAAATTCTGTTCGCTTAGAAAATATTATTAATTTCAGTGGGGAGATATGTGTAACAGTGATACAAAAATGTGGGCGCCCCTGATCAAAAAGCCTTTTATAATTAATATCTAAGTGACTTCTAAATGAAACAAAGTTAAGCATGACACATTTCTTCAAATTTCAGAGCAAGACTTTTTATTTAAAATTTTTACATATTTCAAAATAATAATAAAAATAAAAAGGCCCTGTGCCGAAGTTTGGGAACCCTGTCAGTTAGTACTTTGTAACTTTGTGGAAATATAACAGTTTGTAAATGCTTTCTGTAGCCAGCTAAGAGTCTTTCAGTTCTCGCTTTTGGAATTTTTCCCCATTCTTACTGGCAGAACACCTCTAGCTCAGAAATATTCTTCAGCCTAATATTAAAGTCTATGGTGGCCATTCCAAAACATTCAACTGTCTTTCCTGGAGGTACTTCATGTTTGATTTTGAGGTATGCTTTGGATCATTGTCTTGCTAGTGTAGCGTGGTTAGCTCAGCTAGTTCGCTAGTAAGCATGGCGAAGTGCAGTGATAGTGAAGGCTTGTAGCAGGTCGACAACACTCCCTGATGACTTAACCCTCAAATTGAAAAAAATAAAATAAAAAATAAAATAAAAATAAAATTCAAACATTTTCTCAAACAAATATTTGGATGAGTGAGAGGCCGGGTTTCAAATCCCACCTCGGACTCAGGCAATTTCTCACCCGTTACACTAGGATCTCTTCAACTTCAATGTCTGGACTGACATTAATATTAGCCTATAGAATTTCTTGATATTTGGTGGAATTCGTCCTTCCACTAGGGCATTATTCCCTGTGCCCCCAGCTGCGACACAGCACTAAAGCATAATGGATCCACCTCCATGCTCAACGGTTAGGTGTTCTTATCTACAAAGGCTTCACCTTTTCTTCTCCAAACACCAGACAGAACAGCCACTGCAGTTGGATACTTTAGAAGGTTTGGAGTTTCTTCGGAACAAAAAGTTCAGCCCTGGTATTATACTCACCTGCCTCATTGAAGCCCTAACAAGTAAATCACCTGGGTCTGGGCCTTGGTAATCATCTTCTTAAAAAGTAACAAAGAATAATCCAAAAGGGTTCCCAAACTTTTGCACAGGGCCCTTTTCATTTTTCATATGATTTATAAACAGTAAGAAATTCAAATAAAAAGCAATTTTGATTTAAAATTAGCAGAAAAGTCTCATGTTTAACCCATTTACAGTTAGCCTTCAATCACACACAGATTAATTGTAACAGACATTTAAACCAGGGATGCCCACATTTTTGCACCCCACTGTAAGCTGATGTTGATGTTTGCCAGGGGGAAGTTCCTGTCTGTACCCCTGTTCTGCAGCTGTAATGTGTGTGAATGACTCCTTATAGCAGAAGACAACACCTCTGGGGTGAGCAAATAAACAGGAAGCAGGATTGTGTTTGTTCTGTAGAGAGAGAGAGAGAGAGAGAGAGAGAGAGATGGAGCGAGTGTGAGAGAGAGAGAGTGAGAGGGGGTAAACACTGGAATGGGCAGTGCTTGTGGTGAGCACTTTAAAGTGTCCCCTGTGTGTCCTTGTAGATAGGCACTTGAGAGCTGCCAGGTCTCCTCCAGATCATAATCAGAATTCAGCGAGGCGTCATTTCAAACTGCCGCTGCGCTCGCCTGGGTGCCTCCCCTACGCAGGCGGGTCCCCATGGCAACGGGTCGCGCGTTTGTTTGTCCTTCTAAGATTTCGTTATAACGATATAGGCAGAGACTCTTCAGATCCCTCATAATGCATCTCGGTCGTACAGAGCATTATAGAGAGACAAAAGTTTACATAAATTAATAAAATGGTTGCCGCTCCATTCATTTATGTCTCTCTCCTAGGCACTTGCTAATTTGGGCCTCTGCTTTGATTGCTCACCAAGTGTTGTTTTGGCAGAAAAGAGGTGCTGAATGCGGAATTGCGTGAACAGAATTAGTCATCTCTATCATTTAGCATCACCCCACCTTTGGACTTTTCTATTCTGGCGAGCTCACAAAGGAAGCGCAGTATCTGTCGCTCTCCCCTGCCTCCTCAACACCTGCACTCTGTTACCTCTGACCACAATCTCATTAAGCTTATAAGCTTTAAAGCTGCTAAATCAATGTTATGTATTGAATTGTACTTGTTGTAAATCTTTGGATTTTAACTAAGTAAGTCTTTTAAGTCTTGTTTGCTTTAAATGAATTATTTGCTTGATGAATCATTCTGATTTAATGTTACTTTTCAGCATTTATCTTTAGTTTTTTGTCATGGTCCTTCTATTTCCATCATTAACCCTAACCCTAACTATTGTTTGCGGTGTGTAGTTATGGTTTTGTTTTCATTCCTCAGCAAGTAACACTGTTACTGCCTTCGGTGTTTTTAATGAATTGATGCTAGAAAAGGGTGTGTGATGAGTTTGATCTCAGTGTGAGTGAGAGTGTGGCTGACATCATTGAGGGGCGGAGTTACATGGGGGGGTGGAGATTAATCTCTCATCTGACAGCTGACATCAGCGTGGGGGCGGGGTTACATGCGATGTGTTCTCTCTTTTAGATCCCCCAGGGACCCCTCCTGCATACAGCCCTCTAACGCACAGCCTCCATCAAACGGGCAGCGCAGGGCGGCCAGAGCGTCGGGCAGAGAGAGGAGAGAGCGGGGAGACGCGGGGGCTCCGGGCAGGGACGAGCTGGAGCCCGCTCTGCCTGAGCCCGGAGGGGGAAGCCAGGCCCCAGCGGGCCCTCTTGAGCCCGGGGCTGAGGACAGGCTGCTGGGTCTGGGTACGCGGTGCGGGAGCTCCGAGGGGCTGCCCACACCTGAAGCGTCACAGACACAGAGCACAGACGTGTCAGTGGAGCCTCAGGTTATAGGTAAGTACTTGGCGCCCAAGGAGGAAACAGAAGTGAAGGCTTATTGCTCAGCCAGAACATAATTGGGCACCTCCATTTTGTGGATGAAGTTGAAAGGTGTCAGATTAACTGAGCTGTCCTGGCTCGGTTCGCTGTTGGACGAGGTCAAAACGGGGGGAATGTATTTAGGGCGGACGCATAGGATGAGGTCATCGTGCTCCTCTCAAGAGGGGATGGTTGTCATGGATACAAACTGCAGATATGGGGGTATCTTTCTGCCCCACACACGTAAACACACACACACACATATGCACACACAAGCAGACACGCAGTTTAGTCCTTAATTAGTGTGCACCGACGTTGACCACGCTGGAACGTTTGTGACTCCCTGTTCCTACTGTTCCTCACCCATATATAGACACTTCCCCAGAACCCACTCCACAGGAAGTGACAGAAGGTGGGTCCCTAAAAATGGAGTGTGTGGAGTGTCCTGCAGGGGGCGCTGTGGAGGCCTCTCCCGCTGAGTCCCCCTGGCCTGCGGGGGTGGGGGAGAGGTGTCTCAGGAGGGGCCAGTTCAGCCAGCTCAGTCTGGATTATTCCGAGGACCTAGAGGACACGGACACTCTGGCGTCCATGGGAGGGCTGCAGGACGAAGGGCGCCCCCTGGGGGCGGAAGGATGCCGCTGCTCCCAGGACTGGGCTCTATCTTTTTACGGGGAGGAATACTTCAAGGAGGACGTGCTGAGGTACGCTAAGAAACTGGGCCAAGGAAGCAAGTCACCGTGCCTGGAAGCCAAGTCGCAGGTGGGTAGTGTTCGACAGGGCTCTGGCAGAGGAGCCGATCCTGGCCCTCTTTTTCACCATAACATCTGTGGGGATTGTCCCTGAGGGAAACTAGAGACATACTTGTTGTTCTGTGATTCACTGCTTGTGTGTGTACTTCCCCACAAAATAAGTCTGACATTTTGTGGGTATTACTTTAAACTGCAATTTAAGATGAATGTTTTCCTCATGAGAAGAAATAGCAGCATTTGCTCCACTGGATAAAGGATCACCAGGAATAATTTGTTCTTTGTCATCTTGATTTTTAAAAATATTTTCTTTAAACAGCCTTTTGTAAACATTTCTTCAGCTGTTAACATTTTAGCACCGTTTTACCATTGTCAGAGTAAGCTTTGGTGTGTTTCTGTGGTTGACACGTTTTGTCATCTGATTTTCCTAATTCCTATTTTCAATGTTCACTTTATGCCAACTAAATTAAAAGGACAAGTCTTTCTTAGAACAAGATTGTAATCAGGTATGTTTGCTCAACAAATATTCATTGAGTTTTTTTGTTTTTTCCCAGAACATGTTTGTGAATGAAGTTTGAAGTTTTTATTTCATGTAATTGGAATGCTTTATGTTGACATAAAGCATGAGAGCTTTCTCACGCGTGATCTTTTCTGCCTTCGTGAAAGCATGGCGTGGTGTATGTTAAAGTAATGTATGACACATACGTGTTGTATTAACATGTATTTTATGAACAACAAGGCTTGTGAGGAGACACATTAATGTCTGAAGCACTGGTTAAAATTGGTACTGTATCAGCTGCAGGGTACAGTCAGTCCTTCAGAGCTGGATTTTAAGCAGTAGATTCATTGCTTGCGCTTGGCTTTGCCAACCAGGACTGAGAGTCTACAGTGGTGGGCAAACGTGGGCCAAGGTATGCCAGGCCCCCCAGGCTATCAAAGAGATATGTCTCACCTCTGGCAAATCCAAGGCCGCTTCTTTAGCTATGGACACAGCGGCATAGGGGCCAACCTAGCCGAAAGCTGTTTCAAATTGGTGATAATGGGTTCTTTTAAAGGGGATATATGCATTTGGTTTGCTTATGTACATTTTCATTCGGGAAGTTTTCTCATTTTGGAATAAAAGCCGCATTCTAACCTTGTGAGTGGTGCACAGAACCCTGCTTCAGTCGACACTTATCAATCCTGCTTGGGAGAAAGTTTCTTACGGGGTGGGAAATGGATGCTCGTTTTACATTGCGAAATCATTTTTTTAAAATGATAATCTTAAAGTGGAAGCATTACACGTTTCTATGGCAAATGTGCCACTTGTTAACGTCTGATCTGAAATAACGATGACGTCTCTTTGTCTGCATTCTCTTTGTAGTCGACATAGGTTTCTTTTTTTTAAACCTCCCTTCACCTATAAACGGCCAGACTGTGGCGGACTTTCATGCCGGCTTAAGAGGCTCGAGCCGCCCTGTGTTAGATGTGCAGCTTCTCCCACTTCAAAGGGGCTATTGATTTCTGTAACCATAGCAAGGGGTGCTGCCTTTTACATCCCACCCTGACAAACAGCCCTAGCAAAGCGCTACATCGCTGCTCCTCTTAGTGCAACCAAAAGCTCACCCGCTTTCATTTTTTACCATCCACTATGATGCTATGCTACCTAACCACCGTGCACAGCGTGTGATTGTGAGAAGGCAGTTAGACGTGTTACTTTCATTCACAGGAACTTCATCAGCAGCTCATGATCGAGTCCAGAAACCTGAAAAAGACTAGAAACTTCTACAACAGGCTGCTGCACCAAGAGAGGAAAAATAAAGGTGATGAACATTGCTTCTCCCAAACATAGTTTTTTTGAATGTGCCATGAATTAATTCAGGCGGCACGGATGGTGCAGTGGGTAGCACTGCCGCCTCACAGCAAGGAGGTCCTGGGTTCGAATCCCCATCGGCCGGGGCCTCTCTGTGCGGAGTTTGCATGTTCTCCCTGTGTCTGCGTGGGTTTCCTCCGGGTACTCCGGTTTCCTCCCACAGTCCAAAGACATGCACGTTAGGCTGATTGGAGAGTCTAAATTGCCCGTAGGTATGAGTGTGTGAGTGAATGGTGTGTGTGCCCTGCGATAGACTGGCGACCTGTCCAGGGTGTATTCCTGCCTTTTGCCCAATGTATGCTGGGATAGGCTCCAGCCCCCCTGTGACCCTGATCAGGATAAGCGGGTTCAGATAATGGATGGATGGATGGATGAATTAATTCAAAGCATACAATGAACAAAATGCACCAATTTCCTTGTACTGTAAAATTAACATTCTATGTGGGGGGTTTTTTACGTGTAGGGTCAGATGCCAAAATCATGATCTTGAAAATAAAGGTCCAACTGGAGGAGATGAAGACTAAGGTGGATTTTCTGGACTCTGTGAGAAAATATCTGGAGGTGAGAAGACTGCAGAGATGTATCTTGTGTCAAATTAATTTAAAAAAATGTTTCTTATACCTTTCCTATTGGTTAAGTCTGAATACATACATCAAAGCTGATGACCTGTGAATAAACAAATGTTTGATTAATGTGTTGTTTACTTGTTTCATTGGTGAATTGCACTGTCAGGTTCTGTGTATGGACCAATGGGGTCTGGACGTGGCCCTCCTGCGCTCTCTGGCGGTCTCAGGCACCGCCCCTCTGGAGCTCTGCCCCTCTGAGGACCCTTCAGTCCTCTCCTTCCAGCCCGGGACTGGAAGAGGGCGGGGCAGCCCGGGCGGGGCCGCCTCCCTCCAGGCGGGAACACCTCTGGGCCTCATGTCCTACCTGTACGCCAGGTAAGCCTGTTCTTCTCACTGCAGCCTTGCCTGTATGACGCATGACTGGAGAAACCCACAACACGCTGTCAGCTTTACCTCACACGTAACTGGTAAATAGATCGCAGCTTTATCTAATGTGTTGATTTTGATTTGGCTTTATACAGTCTTAATGAAGAGAGAGAGGCTCATACACTGTAGCTAAATACCCTTTGCATCTTTGCACCCCGTGCCATCACTTTATTAAAGTGTTTATTAAGCTACCGAGTAAAGATGAGTGTTTTGTCTTCACGCATGTAAGGTGTGTAATTTACCAGAGTACCAGAGATGGAGATCTGATGCCTCTTGTAGAGGTCATTCTCTTCTACTTCACTTCTTATTGGCAGCCAATGAAATGGACAGAGTACTGGCTGAATTAAATCGCCATGTTACCCACATATGCAGCGTGGTCTCCGAATGAGCATAGCCTTTAGGGGGGCAGTGTTACGTAAAAATGCCTCACTTTAAACCTCAGCGGAATAGATTATACTTTATATCACAGTGCTTGTTTTCTTTAGCCCTTTATGTATAATGGAACAATTACATCGTTGATTTGCAAGGGTCTGTATAATGCCTGTCATTCCCACTTCATTTCACTGTTAAACAGCAGTACTGGTGCACGGCCAGGAGGTGTCAGTGTTGTCTTGGAAACGGCATGAATTGAGCCCCTCAAACCCTCTTCTCTCACACTGACAGGAATGCCCCTCTCGAGGGCTACATCCAGCAGTTCATGTACGCCTACCGTTACTTCTGCACCCCTGAAGATTTCCTGCAGTTTCTGAAGGACAGATTCGTCAGTGTGGCGGGGTAAGCTCTCCTTGGCTCTGCGGACAGCTTGTAAATCAGTCCATAAGAATAAAAAGTGACGTTATCTTTAGCGATCCTACAGTTAGAGCCATATGTAAGGTCTGCTTGCTATATTCATAGATACATTTGCATGGGATTAAAAATGTATTGATTGCCTTAATACTTTTTACAAATTTTGAGATTTAACTCATAATATATTTAGGCAGCACGGGTATACATGCAATTATTTGTACATCAAAATGTGTACATAACTGTGATGTACAAATAAATTCAACTGCTTTTTTATCAAGCACAGTTCGGCATTTCATTTGGCTGATTACTCAACTCATAAAAACTTTGAATACACTTCTCAGAATCAATTCTGTTCAGCTGTGATTTTGATTGAATTCTGGCTATGAGCATGCGTGTGATATTGACCCGAGTGCAGCTTCAGCATTGACATGAGCCGTGACTGTGTCTGACAGACTGCTCTGTATGCAGTGTTAGGACCCCGGCTTCTCTCAGTGGAATCGCAGTCAGGTCAATGCAGCAACTCACCCAAGTTACCACACACTTACTGGGGAACAGTATAGGTTTATTGAATGTCACGCTGGCCCAGCGGGAAGATCACTGAAACAAAACGAGTCTGCAGTACAGAAACCTTCTACACACTGGTCGTGGTCGTATGGCCTGGCTTAAACACCCTCGGCCTTGACGCACCCGTCCAGCTTATTTGTGAGGTCCTATCTCGTTCTTACAGGATGACATACAGTAGTTTTTGTTACCAACAATGCCTACATGCTTAACTATGCATACAGAACAATCCAGAACCCATCAGCAGCGTGTGATTTGCTCACAGGGACAGTCTGGCGCCGTCTGCTGAGCGCTCGAAGGTACTGCACCGCACCCTGGACCTGCTGCAGGCCTGGCTGGAGAGCAGTAGGCAGGTAGACCTCCTCCCCCAGTCCAGTCTCTGCCTGGCCCTGGAGCGGTTCCTCCTGTCCCAGGTGAGAGTCCGTCAGTCTATCAGTCAATCAATCAACCAATCAATCAATCAATATGTTACCTCAGCCACTGCCTGTGAATGCAAAACAATGCTGAATGCAAATGTTCAAGACATGTTGAATGGCAGTGGTAGAAGACATTGAATGACAGTGCAAGTGTACTGGCATTTATTTTCCATTTGTATAACACTGGCTTTTCATTACATGACTCCACATAGAATGACATTAATTTATTTATTTAGGGAATGAAAACAGATTTTGGCCAATGGTTGGGACCTTTATGTGATAATTGTGGGTTTAGAGACAGTTCCAGATGATGCATTAGGGGGCGCTGTTTGTAGGTGGTTCCGGTAGAGGGCCGGGGGGAGGCATTACTGACACTGCTCCAGAGCCCGCCCACAAAGAGGAGGTGCCACATGGTGTCCAGGGGCTGCGGGAGCCCGACCAGCGTTCAGGAAGAGGACGACACCCTCACCGTGCACTCCATGGAAGATTCTAGTAGAAAGGTGGGAATTCTTGACCAGGTCAGCCACCTGAATGTGTGATTGGGGCAGACCTGTATCTCTGTGGTTGGGTGGTCACGTCTTGATGGCTGTTTGACTTTCTGGATGTGCAAGTCCTGAATATCCACTTTGTTTTGTCCATACATTTCTCTAAGCATCCCAGTTAAGTCATTTCAAAATGTTTCATGTGTGTGGGTATTGTATGTGTGTCTGTGTCTTCTTGTGTGTGGGTGTTGCATGTGTGTCTTTGTCTTAATGTGTGTGTTGTCTGTGCTGCAGAGTTTCCAATGGAGGGTGTCTAGAGTGGTGGAGCCCCAGTCAGCGCAGCCCAAGGAGAAGGCTTTCTCCATCGCTGCGGCCCTGCCCCGGCCCTGCTACTCCTCCCTGCTGGACGAGCTGAGTTGTGCCTCCCTCAGAACTGAAGACCGCTACCCCTTCTACCAGAGTGAGCGCAGAGCCCAGCACGCTGCTAACCAGCTCACACTGCTCCAACAGGTACGACAAACTTGCTACAGGTTAACTACCTTCAAAAGGTGTGGCATGCTAGCTACAGGTTAGCTACTTCCAACAGGTGCGGCACGCTAGCTACAAGTTAGCTACCTCCAACAGGTATGACAAACTTGTTACAGGTTAACTACCTTCAAAAGGTGTGGCATGCTAGCTACAGGTTAGCTACTTCCAAAAGGTGTGGCACGCTAGCTTCAGGTTACCTACCTCCAAAAGTTGTGGCATGCAAGCTACACATTTGCTACCTCCAACAGGTACGACACACTCGCTACAGGTTGACTCCCTTCAAAAGGCGTGGCACGCTAGCTACAGGTTAACTGCTGAAAAAAATTGCTCAAGCTAAGTTTGAAACAGCTGGTAGCTGGTTGACCAGTTCAGACCAGCTCCCAACTCGACATGGTTTAGCTGGTTGACCAGTCCAGACCTGCTTCTCCAGCTCTACTTTTGTCTAATTTATCATACAACCACAAGGTGGAGACAGATCATTTCTGTCGAAAATAAAAAGACACAACTGTGTAGAAACGCTAAACAAGGAGAATGTGCTCATTCATAAATGATCATAATCTAATACATACTGGAATCTCATACATACTAACCCTTTTTTTGGTTTTCTCCTCAGGAAATATTTCAAGGTTGCCACCCAGTGCACTTCCTGAACTCTCGAGCACAGGGAGTCAGGGACAAGGCAGTGAGCAAGTGAGCACATGCACTGTACACAGTCCAAAGCTTACCCACAATCCATCACTCTGCTCCTCTGAGTGGAACGAGTCGGCACATTCCTTAAGGATTACCACACCATGACTGGTCATCAGATTCGATTCAGTTTTCATTTATTATTAACTTTTTCTTTAAAAATGTATAATGCTAATAAGTTGTAGGTGTATGTTTAATCAGTGTTTTTGCTGGTCATTCCTCTGGCCTTTAGTTAGATGTTGTTATCTGCAGATATTCTGCTCTCTGCCTTTGTGACAGGCTGTCGATGTGGTGCGTATTACCAGTCCTGTCTTCTCTCCCCACTCTTTCAGAAACCTGTCGCCTGACCTCCCGCCAACAGAGGGCAGCAGCCTCTTTGCCTCGGACACAATGCTGCAGGATAGATACCTCCCCCAACTGCTGAAGTATGCCGACAGTGTTGCCACCTGGGTTTCAGCCGAAATCGTCATCTGTGACTCCTTAAAGGTGAGTGACCATGCATGAGAATGTGAATTTACCAATGCCTTTGGTGTTGGTTTTCTAACTCCATTTTGGTATTGAGGGCTCTTGACCGCTGAAGGCACAACATTGTATATTGTTTAGACCAGGACACTGAATTCTGTCTTCAAAGTACACAGCATACAAAAATAATCATAATATCCAATCAACAGCAGCATGAACATAATATTCCAGAACAGCAGGGGGCAGCAAAGGCATTTCGGCCGCTTTGTACTACGCAGAATGTTCCTGTCAGGCTTAGCACTGGCCTATAACTGACAGCCTGTGAGAGGCCTGCTGACCTTACATTTACATTTTTACATTTTAGTCATTTGGCAGACGCTTTTAATCCAAAGCGATTTACAAGTGCATAGGTTCTTCCACAAGTCAAAGCATCACATCCATAACTAGGAAAATACACATGGAATGCTGTTCTAAACATATAGTCACCATAGTCAGGTTTTTTTTTTTTTTTTTTTTTTTTTTTTTTTGGGTTAGACAAGGAGGATAGGGATATCAGAAAGGGGGGTGGGGGAAATCAGGAGGGAGGGCTAAGGTAGAGTTTGAAAAGGTGTGTTTTGCGTCTGCGTCGAAATAGGGGGAGGGATTCTGCTGTCCTGACAGTGGTAGGCAAGTCATTCCACCACTGAGGAACCAGAACGGGAAACATGCGTGAACGTGCAGCTCGACCGCCAGGTGCACGTAGAGAGGGAACCATAAGGCGACCAGAGCTGGCAGACCGGAGTGGTCTAGCTGGGGAGTAGGGAGTGATCAAGGATTGTATGTAAGGTGGGGCAGTCCCCTTAGCAGCCTGAAATGCCAACACTAGGGCCTTGAATCGGATGCATGCGGCAATAGGAAGCCAGTGGAGGCCAATGAGAAGCGGGGTGACATGAGCCGACCTGGGCTGACTGGTGATCAGGTGGGCTGCAGCATTCTGGACCAGCTGGAGGGGCTTGATGGCACACGCTGGGAGACCGGCTAGGAGGGAGTTGCAGTAATCCAGGTGGGAAATGACGAGCGCCTGGACTAGGAGCTGGATGGCTTTCTCCGTCAGGAGATGACGGATACGGCGTATATTATACAGAAAGAACCTGCAGGTTCTGACAGTGGAGGATACTTGTGGAGCCAGGGTGAGGCAGTTATCAAGAGTCACCCCAAGATTCTTTGCCGTACGGGAGGAGGCAAATACAGTGTGACCTGATACAGTGTGTGCTGTTGACACTGCAGTTGGCTTTTAAAGGGGGATGCTGGAGCTTAAGATAATTATTTCAGTGTTGAGCAGTCAGTTTATTTTTACATTGTCACAGTATCAAGTATTTAACTCACTCTTTCATATCCATAATGTTTCCAGGCGCAAGCTGGCCTGCTTACAAAATTTCTGTTGATGGCCAAGTGTTGCTATGAGTCAAGAAATTTTGCCACAGCCATACAGATCCTTGGAGGCCTGGAGAACGTGATTATCAAGCAGTTACCGGTGAGTCGCTAGGTCGCTTTAGTTATTTAAAGTGCTGTTATTGTTCTCTCCTTGCCCTGCTGTGAATGCACAATACCACCTCTCATTGGCAGCTGAATATGAAAGTTTTTTTCTTTTTTAATACAATCTCAACAAGGTTCTGTTCTGTTTTGTCTCCTTTCACCATTCACTTCAGCTGAATAAAAGTACATGGGCAATCTGCCAGTCAGCCTTGAATGTGAAACATGGAGAAATAATCCCCAAATAAAGGTTGGAATAAAGACATAACATAGAGAGCATGTGATTTCACAGTAAATATGGTGATGTGATATCCAAGCCCTTTTAACCCTCAAATACCTCTGGCTAGATGTAGATACAGAAAAGTAGAGACCAGGTAGAGAAGGCCTTGAAGTCTTGAAGGCCCAGTTCACCTGAAAATATATAAAAGTACATGAAGTATTTTAGAGCAGTAATCAAATCAAAGAGGTCACACTATTATCTCCCTCTCCCTTGCTTTTCTCTCTCTCTCTCTCTCTCTCTCTCTCTCTCTCTCTCTCTCTCTCTCTCTCTCTCTCTCTCTCTCTCTCTCTCTCTCTCTCTCTCTCTCTCTCTCTGTTTCTCATTGACAGGCATGGAGACATCTCTCTGCTAAAGCATGGCAGATCCTGGAGGAGCTGAGGACAGTGCAGGTATGAAGAAGCATGGCGCCCCCTTCAGGTGGATTCTGTATAGCGCTCTAGCAGATAGAGACTGGATTTCTTATCTAAATTAGATAAGTTAGATGTTAGTGTTAGTTAATAGTGAACTTTTTTATCTCAAATTTTGTTTGTTGCAATAGTATTCAGGGAATAACTAAATTCTCTAAGAGTAATCTCTGATGTATTTTGGAGAGAGTTATTTCACGTTAAGTTGAGCTGCTTCAGGAAACGTCCCCGCCTGTCTAAATCGAGTGTGTGAAAAGTGTGTAAAGGCCGAACGCGTTAATCGCTCTTCGGCTGAGGAAAGCGAAATGCAGTATTTGATTGCACAGGTAGGGTGCGGGTGACCTCTGACCCCTGTTCCAGGTGTTCCTGAAGAGTGATAACCTGTGCCTGATGGAGGGAGAGCGCTTTAGGAGAAAGCCCACCCTGCCGGCCGCCCACATCCTGGCCATGCACATCCAGCAGCTGGAGATCGGGGCCTTCACCCTGGCCAACGGGGCCTACAAGTGGCCCAAACTGAGGTACCTGCCCCAGACATGCAGCCACACACTGGATGTCATGTCAGTCTGGCATGTGACTCAAGGTTGCTTCTCCAGTTGAAACATTTCTTCAGAAAATCGACATACACCAGGAATGAACCTCAAAGGAATATAGAAAGAGAATGTGGACTTGTGTAATTTGTTTCAGAGAAATTGAAAAATCAATATAGAAGTAGACACATCACTGTAAGGTAGTGTAAGATCACAGAGCATGAGTTGGGATCGGAGTTGCTTCAAGCCATTCCCAGCTTATAATACTGTATGTATTCTGTAATAGTAATGCTAAATATATGGTATATAATACTTAACTACTTAACTATAATTTTACTTATGGCTTGTTTATTACATATTGTACTGTATGGTTATCAAGTTTATTTCAGTTTTTAAATTACTTTACAATTGTGTTGGTTGTAAATATTGCATTGCAATTGTTCTTAATGCTAAGTTTAATAATTTATTTGGTTATTTTCTTATACATTAATTTCAGATTTTACATTTAATTAAATATTGATCCTAATAACATAATCATCCATACACATGCCTTGGACTGTATATCAAACTCCACTTTAAAGAAAAACTGTAAAAGTCAACTTTGATGCAGAACTGATGTTAAGTAGCCCTGTTATAAACACAGTGTCTCAAGGCCTGGTGTCAATGGGCTGACTTGGTGGTGAAGGCAGAGGATGAGGCCAGCTTGACTCGTGCTGTCCAGTGAGGGCCCTGAAGTGCACTGTTCTGCTCCAAATCTGTGTCAGCCCACTTCTCTCTCTCTCACTGAACCACACTGTCTTCAGGGGTGGGGGGTGGGGGGGTCTGAATGTAGTCCAGGCACAAATACGCTTCTCGCATCCTCTTACATTCTAAAAACCTGACCCCTGATTCACTCAATTATATTGCTGTAACATTTACTTTCACACTTTCACTCAACTGTACTTTCACACTAAAAAATATTTAGTTTCTTTTAAAGCTTTGAAATCATTTTACATACACATTAGAAATTTAGTGCATGTAACTGATAATTTGTGTTGCTTCTAAGATTAACACTGAAGTTGAATATAAAAATTGAGTTCGATATCACAGTAATCTTCAAAGTCTTTGAAAAAGTTCATAGCAGTGAGAGAACTGTTTTTATTGCAAGGGTGCCTTCCCATGCACAGTAAACTCTCACATGGTGTGAATTCACCCTTAACTCAATAACTACTCACTGGGGCTTCAGCTCAGCACACTTCAACAACTGTAACAACATTTCTTCTGCAATATCAGTCCTGCTGTGCCGTAACTCTAGAACAACAGTGGACGTCTACTTATTTTTCTCGAGTTCTTATTCCTATTAATTTAAGTAAATTCTTACCAAAATATTTTGCTATGCGATTTGTTGGTCAAATCCTCAGTTCATTACATGCAATAAACGTCAATAATATAAGTAAATTTGAGACAAAATAACTAGTTGGATTTATAGCCATTCCTTTACGTTTGGCCGACTGGAACAATCGCTCACGCGATATAGAGCAGTTTGACTGAGACAGTGTAACTCGCTGCAGGACGTGCGATTCGGGGCAGATGTGGAGGGTGAGGGAGAGCAGGTGAGTGCTGGGGAGACAGCTGGCGAAGCAGCGCCGCTGCCAAAGCGTGGAGGTTTCACTGGAGGAGGCGCGGAGGAGCCAGATGGCCTGAGAGACGCGCAGCGATAGCGGGGCCCGTCTCTCTCCAGGTGCTTTCATCCACAGCTTTGCAGGCAGATGCTGGGGGTCGGGGGCCGTCCAACCGAATAGCAATGACACAGTTTGCTGTTCTGAAAACAAGTTCATTTCTCACAAAAAGAAAGAGAAAAAAACAACTACTTCTGAGCTGGAAGAGAGTGTATGTGAAGAATCTTCGGTTCACTTTTATTTTTGATGTCTTTTTCATTTCCTTTTTCTTTGTTCTTCGATTTGGGATGTCTGGTCCCATCTCGCCGGTGAGATGACTGAGTTTGGGAGAGCGCAGACGGGTTTGCTGCTGTTCTTTTCGGAGACGCTCTTTCGGTGAAGCTGTGGGAGGAGTCGGCAGAGGAGCTAGCTAACAGGCTAATTCTCCCAGCAGGACTCCTGCTCATGCTTGGTGCTGGCATGGATTCAGGTTCACAGAGGGGCGAGAGCCACCACCCAAGTCTGTTCTGTTAGTCTTATCATACTCCAATAGACATAGAAATATATTCACAATAGATTCCCTTACTGTCCTGCTCTTCTCTCTCTCCTTCTCTCTGTTTCTCTCTTTCCTGCAGGAACATAGCAAAGGTGGTGAGCCAGGTCCATGCCTTCCAGGAGAACGTGTTCGCGTACGTCCCGGACCCAGACCTCCAGGCGTACCTGCGCCACCGCGTCGCCCTCCTGAGCAACAGCGACATCGCCCTGCTGGCGGCCGAGAACGACGCCAACTTCCACCAGATCCCCGCCGAGCGCCACTCCAAGAAGATCCAGGACACCCTGCGGCGGGTGAAGGCCACCTTTCAGTGACCGCCCCCGGGCTGAGGGGCTCGGGGAGGGGGTAGAGGATACGCCCCGGAGCTAGCGCTGCAGAACGCTGTTCCCCTCATTCATCTCACAGCCGGCCTTACAGTCTGTCTCCTCATGCTCAGCTTCGATGCGCTCCGGCGGGTTAGAGGACGGAGCTGATACCGTTCCCTCTCTCAGCTGATTCCGTTCCCTCCCTCAGCTGATTCCGTTCCCTCTCTCAGCTGATACCGTTCCCTCCCTCAGCTGATTCCGTTCCCTCCCTCAGCTGATTCCGTTCCCTCTCTCAGCTGATTCTGTTCCCTCCCTCAGCTGATACCGTTCCCTCTCTCAGCTGATACCGTTCCCTCTCTCAGCTGATACCGTTCCCTCTCTCAGCTGATACCGTTCCCTCTCTCAGCTGATTCCGTTCCCTCTCTCAGCTGATACCGCTCCCTCCCTCAGCTGATTCCGTTCCCTCTCTCATTAAGCATTTGTACCAGCAGTGATGTGTACAGAGAACAGGACACAGCCCATTTTACCCTTGTTCTGTACGTGTTGTCTGTCTGGGTTCATAAGGTCAACCTCTCCTGCTAGCAAAGGAAAACCAAAGGCTCTTCATTGTTTCAGTGCTGCTTCAAAATGGTGGACGAAGGAATAGAGACATTATGCTGGTGTTTCTGTAAGCATGTCTGAGACAGTGTGTGTGTGTGTGTGTGTCAGCGCGTGCGTGCGTCCATCCTGAGGTTTTAAAACAAATTTGAAAGCTACCTTATATTGAAATGTCTAATATGACAGTAAATCTATAATCATATCACCACTGAAGGCCAGGGTGCTCATTTCTGTGTATTCCTGTGAGATTCTGCTTTAGTTATTCTGCTTGTTCTTAATCCTAGTACGAGCTAGCCATTTTCCGCATATAATTTGCACGTACTACAAAATTACTGCGGACTACCAATACCATACTGTGCCAGTCTGACTTAATGTCCATTCTGTGTGATTGAAGTGAAATCTGAAGTATGGGTCTTATTAATCTAAAATGTCTTTTTATTATAGGTACAAAATGTAATTGTAGTTTACAGCAAATGGATTGTATACTGAAATATAAGATTGATTGATTTTCTTATGATTTGGTGTTGCATATTTCTTTGGTCTAAACATATGAAATGTAGGGAATTTTGTCCCCAAATGTACTGCAGTTGTTGAAGGACTAATCGTTTCACTTCTTAATTATTTTGGGATCATGTACATCACTTAAGTTTTAATTGTGTAAATAACCACTTATATATTTGTATGTTGCCATAAGAGCCACAAAAAGATGTTAAATAATTAAAAATGAGTGGGAAAATCTTGATGATATTGTCTCTGCAGTTAGTTATTCACATGAAGAATTTGTGAAGTCAGGCTGGTTTCATTTAGATTAAGTAACATTATTTGAATAAAACTATAATTGAGTGATGCATAATTAAGAGAAAGAATGACCCCTATATGCGTACCTTTGATATGTACTCACACACACACACACACACACACACACACACACAGACATTACCATCACTGCGTATAACAACTGTC
The DNA here is from genome assembly GCF_963514075.1 of Conger conger. Taxonomy (NCBI): domain Eukaryota; kingdom Metazoa; phylum Chordata; class Actinopteri; order Anguilliformes; family Congridae; genus Conger; species Conger conger. The sequence goes on along the minus strand of NC_083777.1, from coordinate 15,868,781 downwards.
AGGGCCTCTGACTACCTCACAGGAAAAACGGGAAAGGGCCGCTGCCAATTTGTTTGTTCCTGCTGTGAAAATTGTCACATAAAGGCGAGGAAATACGCGCCCCTGGAGACAACTTCCAGAGGCGGCTTCTCTCCGCGATGAAGGGCACTGATTGTTTTCCACAAGGATCACGGGCTCCATCTTCAAAGCCTTCTAGATAGAGGGCGTAATTGGAAGGCAAAGATCTTTGAGTCTTTGTATCTACAGATAGCTGATAAAGAACACATTCAGCAAAGCATCGTCTCTGCATTGTTTTTGCTAAACGATCCTTTCTGGGACATTGTCTACGCGCGGTTGGACGCCCTGCCCGTCAAACACGCAGAATCTTTGAGGTTAAGCGTCCAGACGCCTGAGTGGCTGTGGCACCTTCGTCGCCCAGGCGTCTCGGTCACTATTTCCCTTTCAAAGTGATTTTGAGGTGTGTGGCCATGGTTACACCAACCTTGTTTGTTAACTATTGTTACTCTGTAGTTAACCTACTTGCAGATGAACCGTTCCATTTGGCGACGAATTATTGTATTTCTCCAAGAGCGGCATTAAGTAAAATTATGTTTCTATTCTTAATTCACCCTATGTTCACGAAATTGAGGTAGCCTCTTTATTTTTGTAAGAAACTACAATAATATGCCTGCATGTGATAGTGGCGGGGTTTTCATCTGTTCCGGAGACCACATGCCTCACCTTCGCTTTGCATTTTGAAGAACAATCAAACTTAATTGTGTTGCTACTGTAATGCCTTTGATCTGTAATGTTAAGCCGCCCGCACCAACAGTGCGGTTCTATCGCGGAGGCGCCAGTGCTCAACGGGGAATCCAGAACATGTTAATACCAGACCATTAGAAACTCATTGTAATCGCTATTATTATCAGTTATATTGCATTCCCAGGCGGTGAGTGGCTATTGGCCTTTTTTTATTGTGAAACGAAATTGTTCATTTACCGAAACCAGCAGATTGCATTAGAATAAATAAAGATAGAACACTTCTTAAGATACTTCACAGCGACTTAAAGTAAAATATTTAGATCATGAGGTTATAGCCTATCATTTCCTCCCAACATAAATACTACAATTCTACTGTTGCACAGTGAATTGGCCTATATAATCTTGTTGAAAAAAATCACGTGAACGTGACAGGGTGCCTCAATTCTAACCGTCCATTATTTTCCGATGCAGATTCTATAAAGTTTCAAATATACATTTGGCAAACATGGGCAAGCCAATCTATATAAGGGTGCGCTACGCCTCCAAATTCGATGCATACAAATGTATGAGTGGACTGGTTCTCACAGACTTGGTGGCGCCAGGTCTTCACACAGTCAAAGAAAATGTGAAAACTCCTGTAACGACCCATTAGGCTCTAATCACCGAGAACAGTCAGGTGGTAACGTCCTTTTGCATATGCTAATATTTACGGGGACTGCTCCTATTTGAAACCGCCTAAAAAGCTCAAGTCATTATTGACAGAGCAAGCATTGCCTACAACGTGTGGATACATTATCACCGCAAAGTTCGACATGGTCAAGAGTTTTTCTATTGACTGGCTGGCTCGGAGCCATTACGACATTTCAAATGAACAGGACAGAAACATTTTGCAAAGTACCCCGGTACATTTTAAAAAACACATCTCATGTGTAGTTCAACCTGGTCCTTCTACGTGCAATAACAAGGTCTGTTTTCAGTCGAGACCTAATGGCACTGGGGACGACGACATGAACAAATCCTCCACAAATTGTTCTTACAATCCAATTGGCAGCCCTTCCCCAAGCTGTAAGTATATTTTGCGGATACCTTGTATTTGGAATTGGTCTAGGGTTTACAATTGAAATAAACAATGTACAGTAATATTATAGGGCAGTCTAATATTCCATTCTTGTTCAGTTTCAGAAAATAGCAGCTATTCTTCCGGCTACGAGAGCGAGGCTGCTACCGTTGAAGGCCGGTCAGTTGAAGTGGCCCGAGAGAGGGAGAGCCGCAGAGCTCGCACCAAGTTCACTTCCGAACAAATCTACAAACTGGAGAAGACCTTCAACAAGCAGAAGTATCTGGATCCTAGCGGGAGAGTTAAAACTGCAGCGGAACTGAACCTCTCTGAAACGCAGGTATGCGTCTGTCTGTAATTTCTTGAACGACAATCAAGTTTTGTGATCCTACCTGTCCTCGGTTACTTGCTTGCTGGCTTACATGTATTCATTCATTCCTTTCATTTCAGGTGAGAACCTGGTTTCAGAACCGGAGAATGAAGCTGAAACGGGAGGTGCAAGATTGGACGCACCACTTTACTCCCGCTGTTGGCTTCCCGGCGGTGTTCTTGCCATGCTCCCCTGCGTTTCAGAACCACGGCAGCACTGGACAGCGACACCCCTTCATCTCAACAGCACTGGCATCCTACCAGCGCCCACTGGAGCAGATACCAGCACAGCGAGCGCAGCACCTATTGCACCCCATCTGTTACTGAATGTGTTGTTCAACCGTCAAAAAGACTCTGGGGACCTTTAACATCAAAGACACTGGACAGGGGGAAATAAACAGCAGTTGTTTTTTTTTTGTTTTTTTTTGCACAATGCAATGTATTCTCGTGTTGTTAAATATTGTAAAGAGAAGATTTATTTATTTTTCTTAAATAAAAATATTCATCATACTACCCCACGGAGCACTGTGTGATCTTTTCCATCAAGTGGTTATGCTGAGTTATAAGCTATTCTAATAGGATATAGTCGGTGGTTCAAATCCCGGTGTAGCCACAATAAGATACGCACAGCCCCTGGGCCCCTCGAGCAAGCCCTTAACCCTGCATTGCTCCAGGGGAGGATTGTCTCCTGCTTAGTCTAATCAACTGTACGTCGCTCTGGATAAGAGCGTCTGCCAAATGCCATTAATGTAATGTTGTAAAAACGACCGACCACAATGATGGTAATGATGGCAATTTTGTGTATCCAGTGATGTAATTCCGTGAAAGTGGTGAGACATTCGACAGAATTAACGGTTACAGGTGAACCCGCACCAGTCTTATCAGTATCTAATCTGAAGACACTTAATGCAAATCTCAACCTTCATTTAACGGGGTTGTGTTCTTACAATGTTTTCCCAAAAACATGCATTGTCGTTGCATCTGGAAGATTAATGTTTTTGATTGATCACGATATTCATCATTAAAAATTCAATAACCAGTTGAAGAGGGTCTTGTCAGCACTGTTTTGTCAGGTTGATGACAGTGTGGATGTTTAGGCCAGCATATTGATTAATCAATGTAATGTGTCAACGTTTATTGTTCCTAGAAGCTGCGCGCATGGCGCTTAAATTGTTATTTCATATTTCAGATTACTACTTGGTGTTGCTATTATGGCGATCTAAATCTGATCTGTGATAGGGACCGTGCGCATGCATATCAACAACTACAACAAAACAAAAAGTGTTCAAACGTTATACCGTTCCCTCTCTCACTAATATGGAAATCTCAGAAACAGCAGAAAACATTTTCTAAACGTTTCTATGAGGTCAGAATGTCGCTCTCTCAAATCATTTCCCTCTCCCTTGCTTTCTCTCTCTCTCTCTCTCTCTCTCTCTCTCTCTCTCTCACACACACACAGACACACACACACACACACTGCGACGCAGACACACGTTTCAGACACAGGAGTAGATGAGAGAAAGGGTCGCTACCTGGTCAAAGAAAGGCGCGCTTCCCTGCTGCGCTTTCAAATGCGTGTCAACTAATACTGTTTGTCTGTACTGCGGAACTTCAAAGGTTGCCTAACGAAGAGATCATGGTCAACAATTAGTACTAATTAAGCCAAGCTCTGCTGAGTTTACAGTTACCACACAGGCTGGCAAGACCGGCTCCAGAAAGTCTGGTTCCTGTGGACACAGTACGACTTTACCTAGGGCTAAAGTTCACTCCCTATCGCCCACAGCGTCAACATTCGACACAAACGACTGTCCTCTCAATGATAAAATAAGAATAAAATAAACACTCATTAAGATTTTTGCAATGGCGATTTCAACGGATCAATGGTACTGTTATTAACCGACTGTATAACGGAAAGATAAGATTTCAATTTCAATGAAACTCACTGTTTTATCTGCGCAGGCGAATCAAGAGCCCCTGTACTCGTGAATGCACTGTAAATAATAAACCGTGAAGGCATACTAGCTCACATTCAACATTTATCAGTATCTCAACTCACTGCATATATTCTGTGATTGTTGAACCATGCGAATAACATGAGCGGTTTAGTTTACCAAACTGTGCTTTACCATATGTTTGCCAAATAGGATGCGTTGTTTTAATGCAAAACTGGTTTAAAATGTCCTCACACATATGCGAGTATAACATTTCACAGACTTCACCAAGGTAATTTCGGTTTTATTCGGTGATAAAATAAAAGATTGGCGGAGATGGATTCTACCCCAGAGGCCCATAGACCTGGCGCCAGTGGTCTGGCAGACACCAATTCAGATTCTCTTGTCAATTAAGATCAAAAGGAAATCTCTCACTTTCTCACAGGTGCTTGCCCAAGTCAATCATCTCCATTTTTTCAGTGGCAAGGGGAACAATAGGGTCGTAGATTCACCACAAGTCAATCAGCTCAGAGTTTGTCGCCAACTGTCAAACACAATCAGTGACTCTGTGAACCGCTGCAGGAGATTAAGACGCACTTTGAACAAAACACTGAGGCATTCTGGAGACATGCTGCTACCATGGGTTTTATTGAACAATCTGTTATCAATCTAAAAAATAGCTGCAAAAACAGAGCTACCTCCCCATGGTCCAAGCTTGTACCCGAAAATGTAAACCTACGTTTCCATTGGAATAATCAATATAATTTCCGTGCCGACCATAATTTCCGACCATGGCAAGATTAATTGTTTTTGTAATACTTTTTCGGATAAAATATGTATTTATTTAAAACTTGAACAATGCATTAACTGTGATAACTATCCCTGCCCAACAGTTATTTAGCCATGTATTTAAGATCTGTTCACTGTTTAATCTCAAAAATCTATTTCAGTGGCTAGGTGTATCGAATATATTGATCAGTAAATTTTAAAAAAACATCGCCAAAGCAGTTTTCCATATTGAACGAATCGCCTCTGTTTATGTAAAGGAGATCTCCCTGTTGGGAGCTGTCCAGACGTTTTTTCGATTCTCACAGACATCGTGGCGCCTGGATTTAACACGTTTACTGGATGTGTGAAAATCACAATTGCGACATCTATTAACTTCAATTACAACAACTATTAAGCATTTATCGTTCCGCTGAGATCTCTTTGCATATGCAAATACAGTCAGGCCAACTGCTTTATAGGGCGACGGGCCTGTCCCTCTACTTCACAACAGACTCCTACGGCTCACACAACTCGACAGTCTCTCCGGATAACAACATGGCAAAAAACTACTCGGTGGAATGGCTTTCTCAGAGCTTTCATAGTTCCAGTACCACGGCGAGTCTCGAGAGAGCAACAGACGCTGCAATTGGATTTTTAAAACCCCACGTTCCTTGTGTAGTTCAGCCTCGAGCACCAACTTTCTACAAGGAAGTTTCCGTGGAGCCTAAGACCAGACAGAAAATACCAGTTGTCATTGAGGAAGATTTGAAAGAGACAAGCAACGTGTATACTCCAGCTTCCCCAACCAGTAAGTATCATTTTTATTGGAATGGTAAGCGTTGCTGTCTGCAACGTTGGTGATGGTGACTGTAAACACTATTCCTCGTAGACTAACAATATTGATGTGTTTCAGACAGTTGCGGGTATACATCGGGCTCCGAAAGTGAAGTGGGAGATGACAGCGAAGGAGAAACTTCCGCACACCGCAGAATGAGAACAAAGTTCACCTCTGATCAGATCTACAGACTGGAAAAAACTTTCAACAAGCACAAATATCTTGGTGCAACCCAGAGGAGGAAGATGGCGGAAAGGCTGCATCTCTCTGAAACTCAGGTAAGGCCAATATTCTATTGGTAAACGTGATAATATCTCAATTTAATTTCCTTTATCAGAAGATTTCAATCTACAGTAAACATTTACTGTACGGTGACATTTCAAATATATTGATAATGCGAAAACATTATGTTAATCACTAATTGAATCGTGTGCATTTTTTTCCATCAGGTGAAAACTTGGTTTCAGAACCGAAGGATGAAGCTGAAGCGCGAGGTTCAGGACTCGCGTGCGGAGTACTTCGCCCCAGCGCTGCTCTGCCAGTCGGCCTTTCCGGCCGCCGCTTCTCTTCAGCACCACGGCTACGTTGGACAGCGCGTTGCAAGCGCGGCCTACCCACCACTGATCCACCAGATTCCCGTGCAGCAGATGGTCCCCTCACCGCTCATTCACCCACTGCTGCTCCAGTCCCATTATTATACACACATGTGAACTGCGAATATTTTATTCTCAGTAGGACAATACTTTGACAACTGGATATTATTGAATGATGGCCTAAAGGTTTGGGCTAGAGATTATAGATTTATTTCTGTAAATATCAGAAAAATATTAAAAAGCACTAATGGCAAGTAAATTTTGATTGCTTAGAGATATAATTGTATATATGTTTATATAAATAATATTTATGTGTCATAATTCTAAGAAAATATTATTTTTCCCAATGAAAAAATAAAACGAGATTGACTTTACCAGTGGCTGGTGTTATCGTTATTTAATTTTCAAGAGTGAATGAGCTGATCCCTGTATTAACCTGGTTTGCATTACCTTGCATTACCATCACAATATGCCTGCCCATATCTATAGGACCAACATTTTCGTGTATTCTGACGTTGAAGGCCGTAGAAACCAGTAGAAATGTTTCTTCTTAAATCAACCATGACCTACAAATTGTTATTAATACAACGTGCAAGCCAATGACTAACTATTTAACCAACACTTAGATAAACGCTTAAGACTGAATCAGTAGACCGGGCTTTTTATCGCATTGTACGGTCATGGGTTAACTTCTGTTCGAATGTGACGAGATTAATACATCATCTGAAGTTTGTCACATAGGCACACCAGATGTCTGTCTCCTGACTCATGTACGAATCTCTGCCAGAAGGTTTCAGGGAACATCCAGTTCTGCCTTCCCGGCCCCTACACCTTGCAATACATTTGCATGTGCAAAGAGGCATCAAAGCGAAGATAAGCAGACCATCACTGAGATTCATTGAGCCTAATTGCGTCTCAACTGAAGTGTTCGCACATGGTGGGTAATCGCGCGAGCTCGGCGCCACAGAGTCTGTGAAAAATAGTATTTTGCCGCTCCTGAAAGTTGTTCAGCCACAGGCATCGAGTAGGCCTATGATTAAAGTATTGCTAAATTTTAAATCAAGGCTGTATTTTTCTTATGATTCCAACGTAATGTAGTGACAGCACCGATCGATTGCAAATCTAATTCGTTTAGCCACGATCCATTTCCAAGGTACCGTCTTGTCAAAAGATATGTAGGCTAACTTAAGTCTCTTAAGTTCAAGAGAGCCTAACTTCATAGTTATTTGCACACCCGTGTGAGCCGGAATATGGGGCCTCAGAATTCTTAAACACAAAGTCTCAGAAAATTATTTAGTGAATATGTCACTCTGTCTGGTATCTTTCCAAAATTAAGTAAAAAAATAATGGCTCACGTGCTCGAATTCTACAGAGGCATAAAGGCTGTTATATTACCACTATTTTTTTAGTTGTCGTTGTCATTCGTTTCTTTGAAATGCACAATGATGGTATCATGAAAAAATGTATTCTGGTAATAATTTGTAATACTTAATAATAATATTAGCATAGTCAAGTAATACATTGTTTTCTGTTGTGGTAACCTTTGAAAATAGCAGAGAGAGGGATTAGCCTGTGTATTGGGTGAGAATAGTGCAGTTATCAGAGCTGCAGAGTAGGTCCAAGAGGGACAGGATAGACATGTTCTGAAGGAGACTGGACTGCTGTGCAGACTCTAGAGCATCTGTAAAACTTTGTCATTTTCCTTTCTAAAATCAAAAGCCCTCATTTCAATGAACTTCATCACATTCTAATAATTTTGGATCAGACTGACTTCTGACTGTTTGACATTGCTGTGACATGATTGCAAGACTGGTATGAAAAATTAAGCAATCTGCTGCATTGTTGAGGTCAAATTTTCAAGGGAAATGATGCAATGATGAGAAATAACATCTGCAACACCTGGAAACCACAGCTTTCTCCTTCCAGTCAAAACACAGGCTGAGCAGACACGAGAACAGCCACCTGGAGGTGCTAAGCCCTCTTCATAATTAGCCAAGCGCATTTTAGACTGTTCTATTATGGATCGCAGCTAGCATTTGTATTTACCACAGAAGTTTTTTTTTTTTTTTTTTTTTTTTTTTACATATGTAAGTATTTCTGTGTGATGACAAATACAAACAATGAATTTAATGAAAAATCGGGTGGATGCATTAAATATCAACATGATAAGACAAACCAGCTGGCGATAGTGATATAAATATTGTCTAAGTAGGAAAATTCATGCATAATTTATCTTTGCAGCTGTTTGGAGAGGCACTTACAACACTCCACTGAGTACTCCCAGGGTAATCAGATCCAAACTGCGGTAAGTTTCTCTACCCTAAAGCAGGGTACTTCACCTCTGTTTCTCCAGTAATTATACCACCCCCCCCCCCCCCTTCCAAAAAAACTCTCTTTCTTCTCTCTCTCTCTCTCTCTCTCTCTCTTTCTTGCTCTCACACACACAATGTTTGAATGATTCATTCATTTAATTGAGGGTGAACCTGAAAAGGTCTTACTTCCATAGGTCCCCTCCCGGTGACGGTTAACGGCGAGTTAACGCACACGTTAGGGCGTGAGGATGCGGGACTGTTCTGAGTGCAGGAGGGTGTTAACAGCCCTGTTAGAGGGGTAACCTCAGGAGCAGGAGTGAACAGCTGCAGACAGATCGGAGCCTGGCAGAGATGAGCCAGAGCCAATAGCATACATGAAAAGGCTAATCATTCGTGTGAATGTTCTGCCGGCAAGGGAGATATAACCTACATATCATTTTCAGAGAATGCAGTTATCAAAAATAAGGTTTATTCACATGGGGGGTTTTAACCAACTTGGCTTTTGAGTTATGAGACATTTGCAGTAGACGGAGCTGGCTGAGACTAATAAAATAAAAATAAAAATGAATACTTTTGGCGCTGACATAAAGTAAACCCACTGTAATATAAATCTTGAGTTAGAATAGCCTGTGCTTTATGTTGTATTCTTAAACGCTAAGAGGAAAGTCGTGGGTTGTAACCATCAGGTATGCCCCCCACACACACACACTTTGTAAATGTTGAAATAATTTGTTTAAAGTGGTTTATTAGTTTAAAAAGTTGCCAACTGAAGCATATTATCACCCTGAATTGAATTTGTGATATTGATAGTGAATATCACGTCTAAACTAAAGTAGCAGGCTCAAAAAGTCCAGAAATATAGAATATATAATAACCACCTGTTTATTCAGGTTGGCTTATCACACCTTTTTATTTAGACCTGTTTAGTATTTTTTTACAAGTGATAATTGGTTTGAGTGTGAATACTTCCAGAAACACTTTTAAATTATATCCTATAATTCAGTGTCATCAAATCATTGATTTGGTAATTGCTTGAAAAAAATGTATTATTATTGGATTAATGGATTATTAATCCATTAATACCAAGTATCAATGGATGTCAACAGTTTTTCATTTATGTTGCAATTAAATGTGCATTTGAGTTAAAAAATATACCGATGTAGGACTCATATATAAAAAAACACAATCAAGACACTTGTTTGACATGTTTAGAAATAATGAAATGCACTGACATTGTATGTACTGTACAGAACAACTTTATTGGAGATGCAATGTACTCAGGTAAAGTGAATAAATCAAGTAGGTTGTACTGATTACAGAAATAGATGAAAAACGGCAAACAGTATCTGGTGCACAGCTGGTTTTATTAAACAATGAAATTTGTTTTCTCTGTCCTTAGCCTTAATTCATCATGACAAAGCAAGCAAGCAGAAAACAAGACAAATATAATATTTTAAGCCAAGTGCTGAATATTGCAATGACAAATGAAAGGAGTAACATGGACACTGAACCAGAGCCAAGGTTCTGGCAGTGAGGAGTCAGAGAAAGATGGAGCTTCAGGGAGTCAGAGAAAGATGGAGCTTCAGGGGAGTCAGAGAAAGATGCAGCTCCAGGGGAGTCAGAGAAAGATGGAGCTTCAGGGGAGTCAGAGAAAGATGGAGCTTCAGGGGAGTCAGAGAAAGATGGAGCTTCAGGGAGGCAGAGAAAGATGGAGCTTCAGGGAGTCAGAGAAAGATGGAGCTCCACGGCGTCTGGCGTCGGGTGGAGCCTGCTGCAGGTTTGGGTGGGGGTGGTGGTTCCCTGTTGAGCAGTGTCCTGGGACGGCAGATGAGGGTGGAGAGTAGCCCAGCAGATTACCTCTACAGCCCCATTTTCCCATACGCCATGCCTCTTTAAAGCTAGCTCTCAAAGAGGTATATGCATAGGAAAAAGGAACAGCGAGTCCTGGCGTCCGCTGCTGGTGCTGCCACGCTGCCCGGACCTGGAGGAGAGAACAGGACAGAGGGGCACAGCATCACCATAACAGAGTAAGCAGCACAGTCACAGTCTGGTTTAGAAACCCTTTCCTCTTTCAGTGCTGTAGAGTAACAGCAGTACTGGTCAGGAATCTGAGCTCACACTTACAAAAGTTTCCTGAGAGAGAATTGCTTGACCTGAATCATTAATCACAGTAAATATCCTGCTAAATAAATTAGCAATATATGAACATCTTGATAAAGTAAGTTTCCCTGGATATTTTTTGTCTGTCAATACCATAGCTGTTTAACAATATAAATATGAAAAGAAATGAAAGCATATTTCTCGGGTTTGAACAAGATCTATGTGACACCAGGACATGAAAGCATCTTCAGTAAGAAAAATGTCAAATTAATTTACAGCACAATGAGCAAAACAAGCCCTCAAATAAAGCCTTAGCAGCATAAAACACCTTTAATAACATTCATAAACAAAAAAGACAGAATATTTCAGGAATATTTAATAATGGAAAAGATATCTGAAGGAACCCATCAGGCCGTACCTCGTCAGTGGTGGGGTGATCTCCTCCGGACTCAAACTCCCCCGAGAGAATTTATTCCCGCTGGAGACCTTGAAGATGTTTGGGAAAGAAAGTAGCTGTTCTCAGAGGATACTCCTCTTTTGGCAAGGGTGTTAGCCACACCTGCAAGGGACCAGCACAAGACAAATTTATCTTCAACAACACCCCCCCCCCCCTTCACACCCACCAAAAAAAGAAAAGAGAGACATTCTTTGTGCCTGGAATGTAACTAAATGCATGTGGCGTGGTGAGATGGGTTGGCTATGACTACAGTGATTAACGATGGAAAGAAATTATCTGCTATCTCTCCTTCAGACGTCAGTGGAGCAGAGCAAAGTCAGGAGACGTAGGACTTCTTGTTCCCAACAGTTGAAAGTGTCTTATCTCCCAGGGTCCGGCCCAGTTCAGCCCCAGGGGAGCTCAAGGCCTGAAGCAAGCCCCCCCCCCTGATCTGAACCTTCTCTGCTGGGGCCCCCAGCTCACCAAGGACGTGACCCAGCCCTGCACTGCCTTTAACCTGCTCACAGCTCCCCCAGAGCACGGGGCTCGGCAGGGATAATGTCACTCTCAGGCATGTTCGGACTGTCTGGACTGCTCAACACTGCTGCATATTAGCACAGAGTGACATTGCAAAGCTTGAGATTGATTAGATATTGTAGAGGGAAATAACTTCTCATGACCAAAGAGACACACACACACACACACACAGGCTCCAAGAGAGACACCTGGTAGCATTTCCTGCTAACAGTTGGTCGTTGCTATCATTGGATAAACTGTGTGATTAAGCTGAGGCCTAGCTGTTGAAGCCCTTGCCTTTGTGGCCTGAAAGATTTTGGCATCGTCCAGGAGAAAGCACTCCGCTAAATGTCTCCACTGAACCAGTTCTACACCCCCTCCTGGTGCTTTGAAGAGATCAGTGAACAGGCCTTGAAGAGATTCAGGAGCTTAAGCCAGGAAGGTCAAGACCCAAGACTGCTGGACCTGGGTTTTCAAGACTTCTACTCTGAATCAACAATCCAGATTCTGTTATGCACTCACTGAGCAGTTTATTAGGTATTTATTAGACCTACCTACCTCATAAATTGTTCAGTGAGTAGATAGGCAATATATACAGTATGTACATATGTACTTCAATATGCTAGCTGTGATCTGTAATCATTGTAATTTGCCTTTTTACCAAGTGTACCAAGTGTTGACCGAGTGTCAACCTGGTCGTGCTCATAGTATCATAAAGTCACCAACCGGACAGTTTAAATGTGACTATAGCACTGTTTATGTGTTTGTTTGTTTGTAAGGTCTCCTGATCAGGCTTCCGATATTGATGAATTGAGTTCAGGCAGCATATAAACATTTCTACAAATCACAGGTAAACTTTAGTTGAATTTTCAGGCCTTCTCTGTGTGTGGCTCAGGCAGCTCAGGTCATTGATGGAAAGAAGACGCCAGCTTCCTGGCTGTCACACAGACATATGAGATGGTTGATTGGCTGTTATTGCTTCGCGCTGTCGCTTGCTCAGATGTGTCTGCAGAGGAAGCATCCTGACGGAACGGGATTTCTGAAGTGCTGTTGCACTTTGGGTGTTGTAGTGCATTTGAATGGCAGTGACACCAATGCCATTCTCACCTTAACATTATCCTCAGTGAGGCCCTATTTTCATTGAAAAATGAGAAACGTCCCTACACTTGAGTTTTTGCATTTCAACTTTGTCTCAGTTTCCGTTATATTGTGAAAACATCTTGAGAAAGGGGCACTGTTTCCATGATCACCTTTGCAAGCTAACATAACATGCTGATAGTCCACTAATCAGTAGTGCTGTGTTACTGCTATGTCAAGTTGTGTCTAAAAGTGGAAGGACGCAGGAACTGAACTGTTAACAAAGCTAATGTATCATTAGTCCTGTTTATATGGGAGAGAACAAGGTCAGGGCTGAATGTCTGGAACTCTGTGTTTACATTTGCACTGTTTTTGCATTCGTGAACCGAAGAGAAATATAATTTGTGATGATTTTTGTAAGTTTGTGTTCTTTTCACAGATGGCCTTGAGAGATGCACACTGCTGAGAACAATCAAGCACTTGAGAAATGTTTTTTCATCATTTAAAATCTGCTGCAAAGGCCTAAAAATATTCATACAGTATTTATAAATAAAAAATAATAATATCAATGTATGTATGAGAGTGTGCCCGTGAGTCTGTGCGATTTGTGTGTGGATGTGTGTGCATGTATATATGTCCACTCAGTGAATACTTTATTAGGCTTATTTTTCAGACTTATTGATTTACTGCTGCTGTAGCCTATCCACTTAAAGGTTTGACATGTTGTGTGTTCAGAGATTCTCTTCTGCATACCACTGTTGTAATACGTGGTTATTTGCGTTACCATCACCTTCCCTGGCCATTCTCCTCTGACCTCTCAAATTAATGACACATTTCTGCCTGCAGAACTGCTGCTCGCTGGATGTTTTTCATTTTTTGCAGGATTCTCTGCAAACTTTAGAGACTCTTGTGCTTGAAAATACCAGGAGATGAGCTGTTTCTGAGATACTCAAACCACCCTGTCTAGCACTAACAATCATTCCATGGTCAAAGTCACTTCATCACATTTTTCCCCATTCTGACATTTGGTCTGAAAAACAGCTGAACCTCATGACCACGTCTGCATGCTTTTATGCATTTAGCTGCTGCCACATGATTGGCTGATTAAATATTTGTATTAACAAGCTGGTGTACAGGTCAACCTAATATAGTGGTAGAAATGTATGTGTGTGTGTGGGTGGGTGTGTGGGGTCTGTGTATGCATGGTTTTTAAGTCATTATTGTGTGATGAGCACATAGCAGTCCAGAGAAAGAATGATTCATTTTATCTTTAGTTATGACCTTTATCTTGTATTCAAAATAAAATGTCCTTATTTATGATCCTACCCTGAAGGGACTAATGGCTTTTGAACATCAGAAATTATGCCCAAATCTTGCCTTTGTTCCATGCTAAACATTTGGTTAGTACTTCAATCCTGATTTAGCATGCTACCACATGCTATATAAATATCTGTAGAAGAATGCAGAAGTGTACAGAATGGAAACTTGGCCCGATGAGATTGGTGGGGAAACACACAGAGAATAGAGGACTCATGGCCAGACCCAGCAATAAGCTGGCACCCTGAAGACATGAAATCTTCTATATCCAAGCTTGCCAATAAATAACCATATAATGCTCAGAGGACTGTGGGAATTAGTTATGGAACAGTATTGGCAAATCGAGACGGGACTATTGAATACATTCTAGTCCAGTCTTCTTATACATTTAGTTTTTGTTTGGCCTGAAGATCAAACCGCATAGTTGAAAAGTGTTTCTCGATATAATTTTATGTATTTATTCCATTTTTATTTCGTTATTCGGTTTTTTCACTGTGAGTGCAAGAAAAAGCCAGATAAATCAGTGTGGACATAGAGAAGCTTTATGCCCATAAACAATAAATGCTCTTGTTGATTTGTATGAGGCCTGCACTGTTATGTTGAGTTTTATGTGTGAGGTATGGCATTTTTGAGTTGCCTGACAACTTCAGCACTAGACAATTGCAAATGTGTTCTCAGACTTGCAATATTATTCTCACTTTTGCAAAGAACTTAAGGAATAAAACTGCTGACGGCTTCAGCAGTGCTCGGATAGCGGATAATTTAGACACTCGCTATATAACCTTCAGACGCGGCATTGAAAGTTTCCTTTTGATAAAGTGTCTGAGCTCACCGTGTGCTCTTTCATACAAGGTTGTTATTGACAGAAGGCGTTTGCTGGCCTCCATGGCTCAATAGGGGGGTTAAAGTAGAGACAGGAACACTTTACGAGGAATCCTGCTCTGTGAGCAAAGGCACATATCAGGCCAAAAAGTGTTCATCAATACCGTCACCTCATGGCACACGAACGAAGCTCTTTGAGATGCTTTTATGCATTTAGCTGCTGCCACGTGATTGGCTGGTTAAAGTAGAGACAGGAACACTTTACGAGGAATCCTGCACTGTGAGCAAAGGCACGTATCAGGCCAAAAAGTGTTCATCAATACCGTCAGCTCATGGCACACGAACGAAGCTCTTTGAGAGCAGAGAACACAGGGCGATGTTTAGTCTCCATTTATTCCCAGTAGCAGAAGTAGCAATTCTGCTTCCCCGTAGCCCAGATCATTGTGGAAATTCGCAGCGTGTGTTCTGAAATTATACACTGGCTTAACGCCAACACCACGGTTCTTTTTGTATGCCAGGTGTTTACAAGCCATTATAATTGCTCTCACTTGCACCTACAAGCTGCGATCCAAGTCATAGCAGTTTGTGCCAGAATCAGGTTGAGTACCGGGGTTCCTGTTCCAGGCTAGCAGAGTGGACTGCCAGCCACCAATGAAAAATGACCATTCAATAATGCAACAGCTGCTCATTCCAGCAATTTGTTAGATTTAGAACAGCAGCGATAAAAGAAGCAGATAGATATTCTTGGTTACAAGAGAGAAAAAGAGGACTAAAAAGAATAAAACAGTGGCAAAAAGACACAAACTCCATGGCGGTGATATATTGGATGCAGGTGTTTGATGTGGAAATGGTGAGGATGTAGGTTTAGTTGTTTGCTTAGAGTAGTTATGCATTTCCTGGGGGTGGGGTGATTATTGTGCACTAATACAGGGGTGACAGGCCTTAATCACCATGGTCCTTTCTAGTACCAGTGTTCTCTCTGTCTCGCATAGAACATGGCATCCTATACTTATGCAATCTTGACCGTCTCTGCATTCCCAGAATCATTTGCTGGACAATAAGCAAAAGTAGATGCTCAAATACAAGCTTCTTGGCTATCCACCCCTTCTTTTTTCTCCCTCCCATTACCTTTTTTCACCTATACCCTCTTCAGCTATACCCTTTGGCAGACCATAGCCCTTCCTATTAGCCCAACCAGGGAAGGGAAAAGATGATCAAATCTTGAACCCAGCTGAAAATAGGCTAGTCATCCCTATGGTACCATTTTTTTCTGTTAGATTCTGAATATGAGCATAAAATGCAAACTTATCCAAAGTTGAATTGGGAATAAAGAAAAATACACACCTATTGCTTTGCCTCTTTCTCACGCCCTGTCTTCTACCCTCTCTCCCTTTTCAGTCCAATTAACATCAAATTAAAGGGGTAAAATCAAAAGGGTAATAATAAAATTAGACAGGGATAATAATGTGAATATCCATAAAATCAGCAAGCATATTTGCAGAACTAAAGGGAAGAATGGCCGTGGTCCTGAAGACTTTTGGTCCTGAAAACTTGTGAGCCCTTCCCAGGGCTACTGCAGAGCCATCCATCTCTCTCCCTCCCTTTCCCTCTTTCTCACTCTCTCTTTCCCTGTGAAGATGCAACACCTGCCATTGCTCCATAATGGCAACCCTCCCCCTGCAACTTCTCTTCAAAAAAAAAAACTAAGAACAGATGAATCTGGTGATTAGGTTCTTGGAACATACATTTCATGCACGGATGCGTGTATCAAAAACAGAAGTTAATTGAAAGTGAACGGAAAAGAAAGACTCTTGATTCAGCAAATTAAACATTTCAAATAGAACTTATTCAAGATCAAAAGACCCTTTTCACACCTAAGGTTAATGCTGCTTTGGAGCTTTACTAGGCTAAGGTTTTCAGAGCACTGAACCACTGCAGTGAAGCAGGCTATACACGCCGTTTTAATAATAATGTTTTAATGTTTGAATGAATGTGCCTGCATATTTCTTTACTTCAGTGCTAGCATGGACTACTGGAAATAAGTGGACATTTGCCTTCATCTCAGTGTCACGCCCGTACCAGATCCTGAATAAAATACTATAAAGTCTGATGGTGTTGATGCAGTAGCACCCTTGTTTATTGTTACTCGTGGGAGAGCAATAATAATAAAAGTGCAAAAAATACTGACTGCATTAATAACCAAAAGCAAAACAAACAAACCAATAAATAGAAAAGGAATTCAAATAAAAACACCATATATGGGTCCAATCAGCTGGTCCAAGGCAGACTCAAAGTAATGCTCTTACTTTCTTAGCTCTGCCCCAAAAGGACTATTAGGATACTGTACATTGTCCAATAAGGGATCCAAGCGCTATTCATGCGGACGCGTCCTTTTTGGAGCGAGTGTGCATGCGCAGCTTGCTGGGGCCTAATTCGAAATGGCCAGTTTTGGTTTGAGTTGGGAGGAAACGCGGCAATACAAATCCTGCCGTTTGATGAGTAAAATAAAAGATAATGATATGAAATAACACTGCTTTGGCGTGTATTTACTTTAATGTTACTGTAGCGACTGTTTATGTAGTAGGCATGATGTAACGTCAACTTCTACTAAATACAGTGGGAAAGTATGACCGTACTGGAACAGCCTAACAGAAAAAAGTTCACGCTTGGCCAAATGCAGAGACGCTACGCATGCATATAACCCGATTTAAACAATTCCGCTATTCAGGTAGGCGCTTCCTACTACACTACAAGTGCTTGATGATTTTGATGCGTAGACTCATAACTTGGTCTGTAGACTGGTCGTGTCCGTTGTACATTTTCAAACTCACCTAACATTGCAAATAAGGTGTTACTCTGATGGAAATCGGTAAACAAAACACAAGGATACCATAGTACAGGGTTTTCTTGTGATGCGTTTAAACAATTGTTCTTTTAATTCGTTAATTTTTTTTTAACCAATAACTATTAATTGTCCTGTCTTTCATTGATATATATTTTTTTCTCAATTTATAAATAAATGCGTGAATAAATAAATACTCGATCTGGAATTCCACTGCCACTGTTCCATCATTATGTCCCTGTGTGGAACAGTTTCCATGTAATCACGATGTTCCCAAGCTTAGTTGCAGCACTGCTGTAATTACTGATGTAGATGACCGCGGCTCTTTGCTCTTACGTTGTGCGCCACTGTTCTCTTGCATATATTCACTATCTGCTCAGCTCTCAAGGTCAATCTGAATCATTGGTCCCCGACTCCTTCACCGTCAGTATTGCCTATTATGTGGGGTTCCTCGTCAGATTCAAGGCCTGTGTTTGTGTGTGTGTTTCTATGCCTTTTGTATACAGCAAATTAACTTTGTCCATTTGCATTTAGTCCTTGCAGAATGGTAACCTGTGTTTATGGGTTGTCTGGTTTTGTCAGTTTACCTTTGTCTGTGGATTCTTCCTGAATTGCTTTGAAGAGCCATGACGCAGGCTGTGAATGTCTGACTATTTATTGAACATAATGGTGTGTAGGGTGTGTGGGCTGCCCTCCTCACTCTGTTAAAGACCAACTTTACCTCACAGTTCAGTGCGTCCCTTGTCTTTGGGCTGTGTGACCACTTAATCTTCATCTTCTGCCCTGAAATGGCGCTCGCCTGGTTTTTGTGTAGTTGTGTCGGTAGTACTTGCATGGTTATCCGGGGCTCCCGGTAAGGTACGGCTCATCACTGCCTTCTTGTAACATGCGCTGCCAGTCACACCGACCACTCCACTACCGTCCCATCCAGTGTCCTGACACTGTCCCAAACGATCCCAAACGCTGTCCATTGCCCTGTCATAGATGGAACTGGCACTGCCGTCACTATGCATGATGGTGCACCCATCTATCCATAGAGTTCCAGTTACATACCATCCGCTTTTCTCTGCCAATCAGCACTGTGTGAGGTCATGCTTCAGCCAATCCACATCTCACCAGAAGCTCACTGAGAAATCCTTCTGAAATCCATATAAACTATGATGTATTTCCCTTCTGATGTAAACAACATCTGTCATCTTACAAACAATTATTGATAGTAATTCTGCCTTTGTGTGTTTGAATAGGTAGACACGAGTGGCTTGTCTTCCAAATCACAGTTTTTGAAGATTTGAAAAAGAATAATGGGATAGATGTGGGTTAAGTTGCAGGCAAAACAGCAGATTTAATTTTGTGTGATTAAAGAATATTATTATTGTATTTTACACTGAATATCCGTATGGGTTGGCTTCCAGGCCCAAATTTTGGTTGGTTTGACATGCTGGTGTGATCCTTGCTAATGGTGCTGCAGGACTCCAATTAAAGCTCAATCATGGATTATTTAAATATTAAGATCTAAAGGTCGCTCCAGGCTAGGCAAGCTCTTTCTTGTGCATTATCATATTCATATTTTGTATTTTGCTGAATTAACTCCATCTATTGTATCTGCAATGTGAGTGCCTGCTGATGCTGTTACTAATTAATATGATGATCAGTGCCAAAATGATTCAGAAATGTGCCTTTTCACAAATAACCTTGAACTGTAACTGTTAGTGTTGACGTGTCCTTCAGTGCTGTGTCAACACGCTGAAAAGGTTTTAGACGTGTTTTCCGTAATGCGTTTACGGTGTTGCCGGGTTTATGAATCGTCTGGTTCTTTACCTACAGCTTGTGAAGTGCAGGGCTTTTTACAGTCTCCCTCTCTAGCCCGTTTCTCTCCTCACTCCTCCTGCTCCCTCAGGAGAATGCGCGGGTCATGGTTTTTCACGCGCTCCTCTCCTCACTCCTCTCATCTCCAGCCGCCCGTTTCAGCCTCGAGACCCCGTGCGATGCTTGAGAACTCGGGAGTGTTAAACTCCCCCCCCCCGCTCAGTAAACGGATAAGACAGCTGAATAAGGCTCTTTATTTTATTTTTACATTTTGGGTGAGAAAGCAAGTACCCGCTACAGGGTGAGATAAGGGATTCGTCTCCAGTGAACAGCCCGTTCCTGGGCTGTCTGATACCGTGCTCCTGAAACGATAAAGGTCAGCACAGAGAGGCTGCTCCACTGGATAAGAGTGATATACTGAACAAATATAACACGCCACACGTAAGCAGGCATTCAAACACACACGCACGCACCCCCTCCACACCCAGGCACACACACACACGTACACGTACACGTACACGTACACGTACACGCACACACACATTCACATGCATGCACACATCTCAAACCCACAAACTCCAACACATATGCCCACAACTGGAGATTTATTGGACTTGACTAGATTTTAAATACATTTATATATATATATATATATATATATATATATGGTGTTTTTATTTTAAATACACATATAACTGCTCTGTCCTGCCTCACAAAACGCCTTATCCTCCATTTGAAGCAGAAAATGAAAGCCTTTCATTTATTTTTTTGCCTGCTGGCATGGCCTTCTATAGATAAGGCAGATAGTGTTTGGTTCCTAGGGACTCATTAATGTTCCTGGTCCAGACTGGTCGGAGCAGAGCAGGCCCACTGGACTCTGGGGCAGACATTTCCTCACTTCCCCCGAGTCTTCAGCCCGAACAAAACAAACACGCGGGGAAGGTGCTGAAGTGGCCTTCCTGCTCCCATCACTGCACTCCAGGGTAATGTGCCAAGTTTATGGCAAGCATTGCACCAAAGTTTGCACTCTAATACTGATTCCACAGCGATGATAGGAAAGAGGAATTATGCTCTTGCGTTTACAATTCAGCTGGGATCCACTTAATGGTGCAAGTAACGATGCAAATTAATTTATAAAGTTATGGCATTATTCAAAATGTCATACCATCTGCTCGTGGTATAAACTGCAAATTTCCTTTGATTAGCTTGTAGTTTTAGTTTATTTTTGAATAATGAAATGTCAAAGAGTTGCTTGCCCCTCTCAAAATATTTACTCTGCACACAGAAGCTCATGTCAGCCAAAAATCAAATCCTCTAGTTCTTTGCCTGGCTGAGCATATGTTTACCTTCATTTTTAATCATATCCAAGCAAGTGTAAACATAACAGTAATTCCAAGACCACCTTCAGTCTTGGCAATTAATAGACTGTGACTTATGGACTGCTTTTACGCCTTTGTTACCTTGTATAACCTGGGAGTGCGTGTGTGTGTGTGTAGGCACGTATGTGTGTGGGTTGTAACAACTTGTAAATTAAAACAAACATCTGCTGCCACTTGAAAATGTTTGTGATTACCCCCCCCCCCCCCCCCCCACAATCAAAGTGCATGTGAGATTTCTCTTTTCAGACTCGAGATGTAATAATGGAGGGAAGTGTCTATGCTCTGGCTTCAACTTGGTCTCCGTTCAGTGTTATTTTCCCTGTGACCTCTGCATGACCTCACAGCTGTGCGCTGCCCGTTTGCTGGATACCTGTCAGACCCTGTCGAAGGGCTTGAGTAGCACACCAAGTCTCTCTGTAACCGGATTGGTTTCCTCTGAGAGGAACTCGTATCAAACCCTTTCTCGCTTGCTGTTGTGTGCTGTGGGCACTTCATTGGCCCCATTCGCAGAATAAACTTGGTTGAGAAAAATGCATTATGTGCATTTTTATGACCTGTTTAAGTACTGTGTTCTGGGATTGGCTGAAAGGGGACTTAGGAGGGGCATTTATTATTGGCTGTATCATACTTTTTACAACACACTTACTTTTTCCTTTGGCTTACAACAGCTGAAATGCAGCCCCACTCTGCACTCAAATTTCACAATGCACACCCCTCTTTAACTGCTCATAGTCTTTTACCTTATTGCCTTGGAATTGTCAGCTTTGAAAAATCATTAGACATCAGACATCATAACTGGGAGCAGTAAGGAGAAATGGCTTGATGGCGCTCATGGTTGATGTTGTATTGCGTGCAGTCTCAATGTTGTCACTAGAGGGAGCATGAGACTCCAGCCACCAATAAAGCTACCTCTCTTGAACAGTGTTATTAATACATGGTTAACTTATTTTACCTCTGACATCTGAGACAGCACAAGTATTATTTCATCTTCATCCTGTGGTATTCACTGGAGGGGCCAGCCTGATGCTGTTCTGGGCTGCTGGTTTAGTGTACAGATGTCCTGCCTAAGACACCTTTCTCATACAGTTTAATTTTACAAACTGCGTGTGTGTCTGTGCACATGTATGCAAAGGTGTGTATGTGTGTCTGCGTGTGTGAGTGTGCATGTTTGTGTGTAACCATACATGTCTGTGGGTCTATGTATGTGTGTGGGTGAGTGAGCGTGTGTGTGTGTGTGTGTGTGTGTGTGTGTGAGTACATAATCTTTAGAATTCATGCTCATTTGTCATCTCGTGTTGCTCATCTTGATGGCTGAGAAACAGTCTCTCTCCCCATCAGAGGAACCCTCGCCTGGCTAATCAGATTTATGCAGATCATTGGCTGTGCATCTGTTTGCGTTGCTTCTCATCAGCACTGGTGCTGTGCAGCCACCCGTTCAAGCGGATAAATAATCTCCTAAAATAAAGAAAGGCTCTTCCCTGGGTATAAAGGGGGGGAAAAACTCCTTTAAAGAGTCTATAGGTGTCTGAGCTGAAGCGGTGGTGTGGAGGGTCATTATAACTGAAGGGTGAAATTGAAGCTTCTCTGTTATGTGTTCTGTCTGAAGGACACGTCACTGTTGACAGGCCAGAAATATGTTTGGGGTTTCAAAGATTAAGAATCTTTATAACAGTCTCAGGCTGACGCCGGTTTATGGTCAACAAAATGGGCTCCCCCTGAAAAATGTACTTTCCTGTGTCTGTTGCATAACCCACTTTAGCAATGTGAACACTCCTGTGAAGGTAAGAGCCTGTTTCTAATACACAGGTCTTAAATCTTTCAGCATGATAAAAAAAAACTGTGCTGTCTTCTCTGTGGTGATGAAGGCACGAGTGTGAAAAATACAGGAATAGCTTCCCCTGATTTATGGTTGTCATCCCATCCCTGGACATCGCATTACAGCATGCCGCAGATGCTGTTATCCTGATGACTTGCACAGATTAGTTTTACATACAATCCTTTTATACAGTGGGGTATTTTACTGAGGAAATTCAGGTTAAGTGCCCTACTCAAGGGTGCAGCTGCAGCTGAGAATTAAACCTTTAAGTTACGAGCCCGGCTCCCTAGCTGTCTGCTGCCCCATCTCCCCGCACCTGGATCACAGCTGACAGGGTGTGTTCTGTTGCCAGCAGCACGGAATTAACTGCACCCAAAGGGTCAGGTCTGCCCTGAATCCCCGAATACTCCCAGCGAGCCGCTCTAATGACCCCGGATGGGAAAGAGGAGGGCGGCGCGCAATGCGGATCCGTGGCGTCATAAACAAAACCTGCTGGGAACGGCCGCTTTACGTCCGAGCTCGTTACAAAGCGGGAAGCGGCCGGCCGTTGCGGTTTCAGAAAGTTCGCCTTTTCCCCAGTCCCCCGGGACCAGAACATCGTGGCCCACAGGCCACTGTGTCTAACTTTGCTGCAAGTGGGTCACGGCACACTTTGTAACTTCTGACTTTAGCCGTGTTCACTTCTATTGCGTGCCAGGGCAAATGCTGGATTTAAAAATAGAAAATAATGAGTTAATAATTTGTGGCTCCGGGCTGCTCTTTGTTGAGGGACTTGTGTTGTGCAGACGTATGGCGGTCGTGCTCAGATGTGTGCTTTGTGCGCTGTTCTGTCAGTCCTGTGTGCTGGCTCAGGCCTCAGTCCCGTCTCATCTCCCTAATTAGATGGCCGAATAAGTCGTCTTTCCGTTTTCTATTTTACTTTTCTAATGAGGAAACATTTAGGCTGGTGAGATACCATATGGCGAGAGATCTCAGTTTACCTTCTTGTTTGTGTGTGTGTGAGAGAGGGAGAGAGAGGGAGCGAGAGGGAGAGAGAGAGAGAGAGGGAGAGAATGGGAGGGAGAGAGCGGGAGAGAGAGGGAGAGAGGGTTATTATAATTTATGTTCTTGTGCTTGGGAGGGAGAGAGAGAAGTTCAGCTGCTTAAGAACGGTGGCCCTTTCTTCTTAACTACAGGGACACGGGCATAAAAAGAGCGGTGTTTAATAATTTAGTTTTTATGATCCTCTCTCCTGCTGCTTTAAAGGTATATTCAGGATAAAGGATTGCCCTGTTAACGCAGGATGATCCTGCCGGAGTTTGGAGGCACAAGGTGGAACTGAGACTCTGCCCCCACAAACAGCCGCGGTCATAGAGACGCAATAATTATGGAACTGCAGCTCCACATGTCCACTCCTACCTGTGCTTATGCTGTGAAGATATATGTGCAATATTGTGAGTGTCAGTTTCTCCCTAACATACAATCTAGTATAGTCACGGTGAAATCAATAGCCATGCCTCAATTCAAAGTAAAAGAATGCGGATTACTTTATAATGTAACTTCAGATACCTTACATAACATCGTCATGTGCATGCTATCTAAGAATATTGAAAGAATATGCAAGCAACTGAGCTGTTTTAAAGAAGCTGTCGTAGTTGCATCTTGCCAGTAACATAAGATAATTATATTGTATCACATTTAAAACCTTTATGAAAGGTTTAAAATATTTGCTTCTAAATGGTTTACACTATGATTATACCCATGAAGGCACTATAAATGATGTACAACTGTTCTATGGTGTTCCACTTGACAATGTGTGACCTAATTTAGCCTCTGTAGCTACTGCCAGGGTCTTCCATACCATCTGAGCCAAGAGGCAGTTAATCCCTTGTACAACCCAGCTGCATCGCGCATGCAACCCTTTTAGACATTTTTGAACTATGCACTGGGATACCGGAGTTATTTCAGGGTCCACGTAAGGAGCAGATGTACTCTGATCAGTTGTCTCTTGACCTGCCACTAGGGGGCACTCCTGTGCCCAAAGCTGGGTGAGAGGAGGATTTGGTGCATGCTTATATATTAGCATTGCTATTTTATTAGCTTGGTGCTTCATCTGTGATGTTTTACTGTGTCTAGTTCCCTTTTTATGCCACTCTTATGTCCTGCGATGCCTGTAATTTTCAATTGTGGCCTTTAATGTGTTAGTTTAATATATTTAATATGCACACTAGCCAAAGTAAATGCATTACAATGTAGTCATTTGGCAAGTGCTTCTAGACAATGTAACTGTACAGATATGCAATTTTCATGGGAAGCAAGGAGCACAAAGTTACTATCAAATAAGTGCTACTTTCAATGTGTTAGCATCAAGACCCAGGAAACAGATGGTGACGGTTTTTTAAATAGAAACATTGTGTGTTTGTGTGTGTGTGTGTGTGTGTGTGTGTGTAAGTAAGAGACATCAAGGCCTGGTCTTACAGGCAGAGTCTTGGCCTGCTTTCTAGTGGGTGAATATGTCAGAACGCAGACCCTGAAGGAATCTGCCGTATGTGCATGAGTTGCAGTGAGCCTGAGTTGCACAAGCTAAGTTGGGTAATGAAGGCACGTTGGCTGCGTGGATGCACAAGGTGATGTGACTCCCACCCTGGGCCTTGTTAAGGCTGCTCTGATATTTCTTAATCAGTGGCAAAGCCCAAGAGCCCACTTAGTGCTCAGATGTTGAGCAGACTACCATCACTTGACATCACTTGGAAAAGCATTTTTTTCCCCCTTGGCTTCCAGCTGCAAGGTTATTGATGTTAACACAGGTTCCTCACATAGGAGGGGGTGTGTACACTTCTATTACTAAGACATAACGGTCACACGCATGAAGGCCTTTCTGTGCGTTGGGCTTTAATTGGCTGGCTGTGGGCAGAGGCTGTCATTCAGGAGCTCAGGTTGTAGATTCATCCGCATATTCACTGTGTGTGAGTGTGTGCCTGCATGCCTGTGTGTGTGTGTGCATGTCTGTGTGTGCGCATGTCTGTGTGTGCATTCGTGTATCTGTGTGTGTGTAAATGGTAAACGGTTGGCATTTATATAGCGCCTTTATCCAAAACGCTGTACAATTGATGCTTCTCATTCACCCATTCATACACACAATCATACACCAACGCCGATTGACAGCCATGCAAGGCACCGACCAGCTCGTCAGGAGCATTTGGGGGTTAGGTGTCTTGCTCAGGGACACTTCGACACAGCCCGGGCGGGGAACGAACCGGCAACCCTCCGACTGCCAGACGACTGCTCTTTTCTGCCTGAGCCATGTCGCCCCATGTCGTGTGTGTGCATGTCTGTGTGTGAATTCGTGTATCTGTGTGTGTGTGCATGTCTGTGTGTTTGTGCTTGTGTGTCTTGGGTGTCTGTGTGTGTGTTGTAAGTTGTGTCTCTGAACTGCCTGTGCTTGAGTTACTCTTCGGCTTGGGTTTCTTGCAGGCAGCATTTCATTGCGATATCATTATGCTTCACCTTTAGTTCAGATATTTAAATACTCTTCTAACTCCTCTCATCTCCATACAAGTTCAGTATTGTATGGATTCCCCTGAGTCTGCCTTTGGCAAACCCTGTAGTGCCATCAATACTGTACTGACACAACAATAACCCATCTGACGCAGTTTATTTACCCACTGACAGTTAAAAGTGATTCAGGATAGGACTTCTGTGAGTTGGTGACAATCGGGCATAATTTAGTTCTCAAGGATACTGATGTAAAATGTATTTCTGCCAACACTTTACCTTAGAGTGGCCTTGTGCCTGTGTAGTTATATTTGTTTGTCATTTGGGACATTGACTATTGAAAACCCTCAATGCTGAATATAATTCCATGTGTTGCAGTGATTTCTACTAGCGGGAACAATATGATTTTATAGTGACGTGCAGTCCTGCAAAGCAGAGTTCGCTAATATTCCTCCACAGCAATGTGAAAGACTGATAACAAATTATTAGAAGCGTTTTGCATCACCACACAGATGCAATGTCACTGTAATGTTAAGTACTGGCTCTTATATTTCTGTTCTGTCATAGCTGTCAGGTTGGGGTTTGACAAAATTGGCATCCTATGGCTTTTAACTCTTGACTTGTCTATTTGTTTTTAATGGTTGCTGTGAGGATAGTTGGGGTCCCGCCAAGGGATGGGGAACCTCTTTTAAGCATCAAGATAAACATTTTGCTTTTAGTAGAGCATGCCAAACATGCTCAAACAACTCATTTAAAGAGGGCATTGGAGGAAATCAGAGAAAACACGTCCGAGATGACATATGAGATGTCAGAGCCAATCAGGTGAAAGGAACATCTCACCGGAGGGAGGAGCTATTGACACAGGCCGAAATGAAGGTTGAAGTTTTGAGCCAGATCTCAACTGATATTAATTCACATTCTCTGGCTTATGCTCCAAGGGGATGTCTCTCTTAATGAAAGCAAGAATGAAAGACGGGGAGAGAGGAAGGGGGAGATTAGGGATGGAGAGAGCAAGGGAGAAAGAGGGAGGACGAGAGCGAGGGAGAGGGAGCGAAAAAGAACAAGGGAAAGGCAGTGAGAGTGAAAAAAAAGAGGGCTGCTTTGTTACATTGACTTCCCTTTGTGCTCCTAGCTGTGGCAGTGCTGTTTACAGTATGTGTCATGGGTTTGTTTGACGCGTACAATGCAAGTTTTTGTTTTGCAGCCGAATAATCAGTCTGGGGCCCGAGCTCTGGGCACTGAAGGAGAGGAGAAGAACTCCAGAATTCCAGCTGACACATTTAATCGGAATGCAAATAGACATGCCAGGAGCCGCCAGGAGCCTGGGATGGGGGGACTGCAAGGGGTGGGAGAGTAGGGTGGAATCAGAGCAAGGTCGTACACAGACCAGCACAATATGCCAAGGGCCAGGGCCTGGGGCCCGGGGCCATCTCTGTGTGTGATACGTGCACGTGACAGCCACTATGTTGGGAGTCCAACTGCCATACTCTATGCAAGATACAGCTTTACGTCTTAGTATCCAATTATGTTCTTCATATACAGTGCAGCCTTTAAGTATTTGGACAGTGGTAGATTTTATGTTCTTTTGGCTCTGTACTCACAGCACTTTGGATTTAAAATTAAACAATGAATATGAGATTAAAGTGCAGTGACTCACCTTTAACTTGAGGGTATTAACATCCATATGAGGTGATCCGTGTAAGAATTGCATCCCTTTTTATACATCGTCTTCCCATTTTAGGGGACCAAAATAACAGTTGGCTTCTCAGCTGTTTCTGTTTAGTCAGGTGTATTCTATCGCTTCCTTAGTGCAGATATATGAAAGCTCAGTACTGAGCTAATAAATACAGTCAGAGACCAAGGCCGAATGGTAAGTTCACCAAAATAAACCGTTTGGGACATCTTTAAGAAGAAAGAGAGCACTGGTCAGGTCAGTAATTCCAATAGGGCAAGGAAGACCTCTACAGTTGATGACTGAAGGATTCTTGGCATGATGAAGAGAAATCCCCAAACACCTGTCTGACAGCTCACAGATACTCTTCAGGAGACGGACGTGGATGTGTCAGGGACTCTGCAGCAGACTTCACAAACAGATCTACAGAGACAACAAGCAAGCTGCAAACCCAGGGTGGCCAGGTTATATCTTGCTAAATAGTGTCTCAAAGAGCCTGCAGAATTCCGGAAAAAAGGTATTCCACTTGTATCAGATAGATGGCAAGAGCAAAGTGTGGAGGCTAAAATAAATTATACATGGCTGCCACAGGTGCGGGTTCACTTGCCTTCATTGACAGCAGCAGCAGAATTAATTCTGAAGGCTACAGAAGCATCTGCTCAAGTTCAGTCAAATGCCTCCGAACTCATTGGACAGTGCTTCATCCCACAGCTGGGCAATGACCCCTTTCTTCTTAATGATGTCCAAACAGTTTATTTTGATGAGCATATTGTTAGGCCAATGTTTGTGTTTTATTTTTCTAATTTCTCAGCCTCATAATCACTTCTTTGACTGTCATTGGCTGAACTCTGGTCCTCATGTTGACAAATGCCAATAACTCCAAAGGCAATCAAAAGCCAACAGTTACTGAAACCTTTCTTATACCTCCATGAAAGACGTGATTGAATACACCTGATTAATCAGAAATATCTGGGAAGCCAACTGTCCAATTACTTTTGCTTTACCTAAATTGGGAGGACTCTATATAAAAAGGGAAATAATTCCTACACGGATCACCCGATATGGATGTTAATAACCTCAAGTTAAAGTCTGGACCTCATATGCATTATTTCATTTTAAATCCAATGTGTTGGAGGGCAGAGCCAAAAGAACAGACATTCTACCACTGTCCAAATACTTACGGATTGCACTGTACATTTGCCATGTATTGTCATTTCCCATACAAGCACCCACACACAGTGCTCTTAGCTGTTACTGAACTTTGTAATTCATTGTTTGATTGAAGTGATAACTGCCTTGAAGGAATATCAGCTTCAATTCTACAGATTTTATAATAATGATTATTACCTAAATATGTTTTTTTTATGATTGTTTAGAGACATAATGTAACTGTGTCTTGTACTACGACCTTCACATTAATACAATATGTTGCATGAAATGCATAACATGCAGACTTGAATGCCGAGGAATTCTGCCACTCTCGCTCTCTGTTGTGACCTCTGTCAATCCGGCTGCTGTGCTGTCATGCGCTTCAGATTCAAAGGGAACAGTTTACTTTGAAGTCACCAAATTCTCATCCACCCCCCGTGGGGCACTGTGTGGGAAGCAACAGACTCGTACCCCCTGAGGGTGAGAGCCGGGAAACCGAAACGCACAAACACTCCCACCCCTCATCTACAGAGAGACACGGTGATTAACGACATGAGGAGGACTCATCCCTGCAAGTGGCAGGCTGAGGCCACTGCTCAGATTGTCCCGGGCTGTACATGGACCGTATGGGGAAGCATAGGGCTCCAGACCAGTCAAAACCACACCAGAGAGAATGTGTCACGTGCTGAACCGAAGCAAAGTAAAATGTTATGATCAGAAGAAAGTGTTATGTGATGTGGTCGGTGGATATGCAGGTGTGAGAGACTAGGTTAACGTAAGTGTTGCGAAGAAACAAATATGTTTCACCGGCGGTGCATTCGAACGCCATGACACTTTGACATGCATTTTGCTCTTGAGTGGGGTGTGTAATAAAAAAGGTTTGCCTGTCAACATGAGTGTTGGCCTTGGCAGTGGAGGTTTGTCTTTAATGGTGTATTTAATGGTGTATTTTCATGCTTTGGAGTTGTTGCTGAGTTGTTTTCAGTGGGCAGGTGGATTTCATTTGGTCAAGAGGGAATGGTGCTCCCTGCTGGCTCACCAGCACCAACTCAGCAGTCCCAGGTCTAACACCAAGGCACAAAGCAGGCATAACACTGCATAGCTTCAGCAGTTTGACAAACGGGGTGTATGTTAAAAGTAGGTATAACCTGTTTGTAGATTTGATTGTTTGTCGCGGGTTGTATGTGCCACCTTCTCCACTGCAGTGCATTTTCTATCACCCTGTCACATCCTAAGGAAAGCTGTCAGTGCGGAGGGAACGATCGTGGCGTACAGGCATGGCGTACTCTGCGTGTTCAGGGAGGTGTGAGCAGAGTGCCCGGCGGCGTTGTCATGGTTACAGGCTGCGGCGGCCCTCTGACTCATCCGCGCGTTCCGTTTCTGGATCCCCCCGCCGGGGCTCAGAACCCGTTCAGGTTCCACTGCTTCATGGGAAATGAAAGGAGGGGGGGGGGGAGAGGCAAGGTGTCGTTCCAAATATCGTTCTGCTGACTCGTGCGGTTTGAGCTGTTCCGCTGCAGGCACTGACTGCAGTGTCCAAACCTATTAGTCAGTCCTGTTATACTAAACCACCGCTTTAGGGCAACAAGTTTCGCACATTCACTTTGCTCTCGCTACCACCGCGATTCAAAGGCTTTTCTGGCTGTGCAACTGCCCACTTCCATTTGACTGATTCAGAGACCTAAAAAAAAAAACAGCAGCTCTGAGCTCACATTTCCATTTAAAGCAGAACCATTTATTAAATACAAGAATATCAAACAAAAAGGGGAAAAAAAGGAAATGGAAGTTTCACAAGTTTGGCTGCAGTAACCTGCATCGCTTTTCACGTACAGCACAGAGGATAACTACTCGGCCTTCCACTCTGCCAAGCTCATGTCTCTCCATTTAATACAAAACTGTCCCGTTGACATAAGGGCATTAAAGGCATTTTTAAGAAGAATTGGGGCTGTCGATTGTAAAGTGCTTCTCCCCCCCCAAACTCCCAGCGACCCCTGCTGCCCCCCTCCCCCCCCAGGGAAGGGACAACATTACACGGTATCCCGCAGCTTCCCAATTACCCCCAGTCCACAGACCGGGCTGAGCCACCCTAGGGCCAGTCAAAGGAGCGCTTGACCATCCTGTAGAAGTTGTGGTTGTGGTCCTGGAAGTAGGAGCGCAGCTGCTGCAGGATGGTGCCGTTCACCACGGGGTGGGGCCGGCCCTTGGACTCGTGCAGGCAGCGCTCCCGCCCCTCGCTGCGGATGCAGTAGAACCCCTTGGTCTGGTTGAAGTAGAAGTTGGAGGCCGTTATCCTGGGCGGCAGCCGGAGGAAGCGCTCCACCTTCTGGAGCTCGGGCAGCGGGTCTCGGATCAGCGTGTCCCCGTCCACCAGGTGGATCTGCTCCAGGGGGAAGTGGCGCAGCCATCCGCGCATGTGCACGTCGTACAGGCTGCGGTGGATGGCCTTGTAGCGCGTGTTGAGGGCGCCGTTGCGCACCAGGACGTCCTCGATGACCTGCACGGGCTTGCGGCTCTCCAGGCGGTTGTAGTAGACCTGGGTGTAGTCGGAGATGACACGCTCCGTGGGGTCCCGCAGGATGAGGAGCAGCTTGGCCGAGCCGTTCATCTGACGGATCCGCTCCGGCGCCAGCGGAGACGTGAAGTACCCCGGGGTCTTCTCCACTGTGATCTGGTGCTCGAACGAGAAGGGCATCAGGTTGCGGTACCAGTCCAGGCCCTTGGCGTAGTTCTCGTCCCAGTCGAAGAAGTGCACCTCGGTGGCGGCCACCGCGATGTCGGGGTGGATGTCCAGCATCTCCAGCAGGGCCCTTGTGCCGCCCTTGCGGACCCCGATGATGATGCTCTGGGGGACCCGTTTGCTGGTCCCGGGGGGCCCCACCAGCGGAGAGTAATCTTCCGTCTCGTTGGCCAGGAGGTTCAGGGGCTCGGACCCCGGCCCTTCCCCCCCGGGGGTGTGGTCTGGGGGTGGGGGGGCCGCCTGTGTCCGCAGAACCAGGAAGAACACAGACGCGAGGAGGCAGGCCATGAGAGAGCGAGAGAAAAGAGAGAGAGAGAGGGACAGAAACAGACTGAGAGAGAGATGGATAGAGTGAGTAAGGGGGGGGAGCAATAGAGAGAGAGATGGAGAGAGGGAAAGAGAGAGAGAGGGGGAGATGGAGGGAGGGTGAGAGAGAGGGAGAGAGAGGAGAGACCAGACAATAGAGAAGATAGAAAGGGGTACAGAGTAGAGCTATAAAGAGAAACCCAGCAGAAGAAGGCGAGGATAGTGTGATAGGTTGCGCAGGCCACTGAGAGTAAAGGTGGGGGTTAGACAGGGAACAGGTGCTCCTGTGTGGATGCCGATTCCCTGAGATCAGACCAGGTGCGCAGGCCGTGTGGAGCCAGAGGCCACAGGTACAGCCGAGGAAGAGGAGGAACTGGGTGAGGAAGAGAGGCGGCCCATCCGAAGGACATCTGAAAGAAGACGGAAAGAACAAATGAATTTCTGATATCCCACTCTTTCCACAGTGACTGAAGACAAGGGGATGTGTTTCCCTCTTTAGCAAGTCACAGACAAGACCAGGCTCCCAGACACAGAGAGAGCTCCTCCAGAGATAAAGGAGGGATGTCAATCACAGTGTCAGCCTTCTTTCCTACTGAGCACTGGGCACGAGGGTCGACAGTGACTGACAGCTCTTACACCACGCTCCTCATGCAGGTGCAATTTAAAGTGCATTAGAGATGGTTACCTGTCTGGCACTGGGAGGTAATTGTGAAACCTGGGTTCATGGGGGCAGAGAGGCAGAGAGGACAAGCTGCACTGCCTCATTTAAAAAAGTTCAAGATCCTCATTGAAATAAGAAACTCAATCAGTCATCACACAAAAGACCCTTTATAACATCATAATGAAGGATCTGGCGACTAAGAAGAAAAAGAGAAGCTTTTATTTCTCATGCGCATACGTCACTGTGTCCTTATTTAACTATCAATCCATGGGGTTTATCCATCCATGGTAATATAAAGGACATTTGTTAGAGGTGTTTATGGGGTCTATAAAATATATTATTGAGAAGATCATGTTCTCCTTGACAATATAAGACAATACAAACGTGTTATGCTGTCATATATTACAGAAATTGGGTCGTATTTAGGCAGCAAGCATTGTCTTGGACCCAAACCAATTTACTACAAACGATGTAATATAAATGGCGGCAGTTTAAGGTAATGGTTGTGGAATTGTTCTTGTAGTTCAAAGGTTTGGTGTTTCATTCCCAGCTCGGACCCTGCCGCTGTACCCTTGAGCAAGGAACTTAACCTGAGCTGCTACAGTGGAACTCCAGCTGTAAAAATGAATTGTAACTAAAAAATGCAATCTGTGTAAGTCAATGTATAAGACCAGCTGCTAAATGTCAAAATGTAATGCAATGCAGTTAAAGTGACTAATAAAACAAGAATGATAACTAGCCAAGGTTGCTTTCTTGTTGTGAGGCACAGAACTGTTGTTTCAGTCTGATGAAATTAAATCCCCATAGTAGCCACAGGAGGCGCTGTAGAGGAGACCCAGGGTGAGTGCTCTCTTTGCTGAGCTGCAGAGAAATAAAATGGCTTTGGGCAACTGCAGCTCACCACAAAAGCAAGTGTGTAATATAAATAAATAAATCAAATTCAGCAAACACTGCATTATTATCTGCCTGTTTGTCACATCCCCCCTCCACCCCCCTATTTAATTAAAGGAATTTAAATGACAAGTAGCCACCTCTAAACCAGTCAAAACTCTGTTTACTGTTCAGTAAATACTACACAAAAGCCCCATAGGTCATTTTAATAATTAATGATATCTCATATTTTGCTTTAATCAAGCTGATTAAAACATATTTCCCTGTGGCAGCAGAGGATGCTGTGACCAGCTGGGCATCTCGTCTTCACTCTAGGGCCTGGAGAGTCATTTTGCTGCTAACTAATTTATGAAAGGGGCTTTGAAGGGAAATTCATTTGCAGCTCAGGTAAACGCAAGTAAGAGCGCGGGGTTACTTCCCTTCATCCCTTACGGACTACCAGACTGGATGCTTTATGAGAACAAGAACAGTGCCGGTGTGTATTCTATCAGAGCTGTGTGTGTTTTATGCTCTAACGCGGAATTAGCAGTGTGTGTTCTATCAGAGCTTTCTGTCTCCTATGACTGTTTCACCTGTGTGTGTCTTATTGAGAGTATTACCTGTGTGTGTCTTATTGAGAGCTTTACCAGTGTGTGTCTTATTGAGAGCTTTACCTGTGTGTGTCTTATTGAGAGTATTACCTGTGTGTGTCTTATTGAGAGCATTACCAGTGTGTGTCTTATTGAGAGTATTACCTGTGTGTGTCTTATTGAGAGCTTTACCTGTGTGTGTCTTATTGAGAGCATTACCAGTGTGTGTCTTATTGAGAGCATTACCAGTGTGTGTCTTATTGAGAGCATTACCAGTGTGTGCCTTATTGAGAGCATTACCAGTGTGTGTCTTATTGAGAGCATTACCAGTGTGTGTCTTATTGAGAGTAGTACCAGTGTGTGTCTTATTGAGAGCATTACCAGTGTGTGTCTTATTGAGAGCATTACCAGTATGTGGTCTATTGGGAGCATTACCAGTGTGTGTCTTACATTACATTACATTACATTAATGGCATTTGGCAGATGCTCTTATCCAGAGCGACGTACAACAAAGTGCATACGTGCGCTGAAAGACCCTAGAGGGAAGTACAATTTCAACTGCTACCTGCACAACAAAGATAAGGACCGGGGCCTATTTGAATTTTTATTTTTTATTTTTTTATAAACAAACAAATAAACAAACCAAAAACGAATAAACAAACAAACATTTGATGTTCGTTTGTTTTATTGAGAGCATTACCAGTGTGTGTCTTATTGGGAGTATTACCAGTGTGTGTCTTATTGAGAGCAGTACCAGTGTGTGTCTTATTGAGAGCATTACCAGTGTGGTCTAGTGAGAGCAGTACCAGTGTGTGTCTTATTGAGAGCATTACCAGTGTGTGTCTTATTGAGAGCATTACCTGTGTGTGTCTTATTGAGAGCTTTACCTGTGTGTGTCTTATTGAGAGCATTACCAGTGTGTGTCTTATTGAGAGCAGTACCAGTGTGTGTCTTATTGAGAGCATTACCAGTGTGTGTCTTATTGAGAGCTTTACCTGTGTGTGTCTTATTGAGAGCATTACCAGTGTGTGTCTTATTGGGAGTATTACCAGTGTGTGTCTTATTGAGAGCATTACCAGTGTGGTCTATTGAGAGCAGTACCAGTGTGTGTTCTGATGAGTATTTATTTCACTCCTTTTTATGCCTTTTGGGATTGGCAGCTCACACACCACCATTATGCCAGCAACCTCAATGCAAGGAGCAGGGCAGCTGAGGCATGTGTGCAGTACTCCCAGGATAGATCAATGACTGCTCTCCAGCCTCTCTGTTGCTAGACAGAGGAGCTGCTAATCTCTCACTGATGTCGGCTGGTTATCTGCAGGTGTCTGATGAGTGGCTAGGCGACTGCCGTCTTAAGTTCCCCCTCAAGCAACAAAGATATTGTTCTGTTTAATGAATTTAAAATTATGTAGTCCCACATTGTGCTTTAACAACGAAAGCTCTCAGTTTATGCGATAGCCTATAACCTCTGCTGCTTGGATGGCAATGACTCTTTTTAAAACTGGATGCTGAGCGGAACATTCCACTTGTGAGAATGGTGCACACTAAAAATCGGCAGAAAAAAATCTCAGGTTCCTGTCAGTGTGGTAGAAACAGGAAGCTACCGCATACAGTGCTAACATCAAGGTGCCACTTTAAATTACCGTTGGCTCTTAGCATCGCGATTACTCTGATTGGCCAATTATTTCTCATTTCTAAGGCCTCATTTCATGCAATCAGATGGAGTAACTATCCAGCCCTGATGTGGAGACATGGGGGAAAACTGGCTGGGAGAAGACGATGATTGGATGATTCAGGTGGTGACGGGGTGCCACAGCCAAGCATGGAAATGGGCTACAGGCCCACAGGTCCAGGTCTCTGTGATCTTCAGCGATCCTCTGAGATGGATCCTAAACTGAGTGTCAGGGGGTCATAGGATCATATAAATATCTTGCTGTACTCTCGACTCATTGAAAATCGTACCAGCCATGTCCAGCAATGCACCTTACCTATACTGCATACTAACATGCAAACTGAGTGTATGTTCAGTTGTTTAGACGTGCTAAATACTTTTGAATTCCATATATAAACATACACTCAGTGAACACTTTATTAGGTATTTATTAGACATACTGGTCTTCTGCTGCTGTAGTCTATACACTTAGAGGTTTGACGCATTGTATGTTCAGAGATGCTTCTGCATACCACTGTTGTAATTTGTGGTTATTTGAGTTACTGTCACCTTCCTGTCAGCTTCGACCAGTCTGGCCCTTCTCTCTGACCTCTCACATTAACAATGTGTTTTTTCCTGCAGAACTGCTGCTCACTGGATGTTTTTTGTATTTTGCACCATTCTCTGTCTAGAGACTGTTGTGTGTGAAAATCACAGGGGATCAGCCATTTCTGAGATACTCAAACCACCCTGTCTGGCACCAACAATCATTCCATGGTCAAAGTCACTAAGATCACATTTCTTCCCCCTTTTGGTCCGAACAATAGCTGAACTTCTTGACCACGACTGCATGTTATTCTGCATTTATTTGCTGCCACATGATTGGCTGATTAAATATTTGCATTAACACGCTGGTGTGCAGGTCTACCTTATGAATTGCTCTCTGAGTGTACTTCAGGTTCTGTTTTCCGTAAGGGGTACGTGACAGAAGATTCATTTGCTCATTACCCTGCTCGTGGACTCAGAAAGGTTAGGAAATGCTGATACAGAGGGATCAAGTGCTGTGTTTTAACTGTCCAGGGCAACCCTGTCCCAATAAGCCTTTCTGTCTCACACAACGGGGTGCTGTCAGTCACGGATCGAGGCGCCCGGCATTCTTCCACCATTGATAGATATCGGCCAATGACAGTCTCCCGTCTGCTCTCTCCCCGTTGGCCCGCGCGATCAGATTCATCTTCATCAGCCGGTGAGTCACAGGGTTCCCGGCCCCACTGGAGACCAGACGGGTCCAATTACTCAAGCGCACCTTTTCTCCTCTCCTGTTTTTAATATCGCTGAGCGGAGACAAAGGCTCGTTAATGAGGAGCAGCAGGTATCTCAATGCATTCTGCTTACCAGACCTCATTAGAGACACATTAACACAGAATAATTATGAAATTAACCAAGCTTGTTATGATAATCTGCTATCGCCCCGCTGTCCATTTATTTTTTTTAGAAAAGGCCAACCTACTTTGTTTACCGTGTACGACATTGTTTGTTTCTGCGCTGCACGCACGTACACGCACACGCACACGCACACACACACACACACGCTGACTCGTTATTCAGTGTAGGGTAATAGCAGTTCCACTCGGGACCATCCTGCGGGTTCTTGTTAGGGCGAGAGGTGCACGGGTTTAGCGTTATTGGAGCAGAGAGCTATTTGCAGAGGAGGGAGGATGCATGTTTGGATGCCCTGGAGCCAGGCTCCAGAGTCTTGTTACCACAGCAAATGAGCGGCAGCCGGAGCGGACACAGCCCCATTGCCATGATAGATTATACCAGAGCAGTGAAGTCAGGAGCCCAGTCATTTACACAGACACTGCTGCTGGTGAGCTGGAGAAATATTAATGGAAATCAACTGATGAGAGGCCTCTGAGTACAAGCATTCTCACAGTCTCACTCCCTCTCTCCCTCCCTCTCTCGCTCTCTCTCTCCCTCTCTTCTTCCCTCTCTCTCTCCCTCTTCCTCCCTCTCTTGCTCTCTCTTTCCCTCCCTCTCTTGCTCTCTCTCCCTCTCTCCCGCCCTCTCTCACTCTCTCTCTCTCTCTCCACTTCTCCATTCTGTCTGCTCCCCACCGTTCTTGCAGTCTGACAGCAGCTGGCAGAGGGAAGCTCTCTTTCTCACACTGATGGTCAGATGTGCAGCTTAAGGTGCTTGCCTCTCATTGCTTTATCACTTTCACACATCACCCCGTGTCTCCTTAACACCCCTGACTCATTCTTTCTTTCCTTCCCCGTCTACTTTTCTATCCGTCTGTCTCCCTCTCCCTTTCTTTCCCTCACTCTGTGTCTCTAAATCCACTTCCTTTCATTCGGTTTTATTGGCATGACAATCATTTGTTCATGTTGCCAAAGCAACAGAATTGAGAACTACCACTTATAATTTGTAAGGATAACTAGCCATTTTTTAAAAATAAGTACAATGCAAAAAACACTCATTCAATTCATTAATAATGTGGCAAAACCGTCCAACTCTCAAGAAAGTTTTCGGAATGTATGCAACATTAAGGCATTCTGGGCCAACTTAATGGGTTGTTTACATATGGAAAATGCAGAATAAAAACTAATTGGACAAAAAACTGTCATATATTTTTAGCATGATGCAGTAATGGGGGAAATAATTGTTATGTATTTTTGATAATATACGGACAGAGTTCCACACTGTGGAACATGAGCTTGTATAATAAACCTGTGTGTATGCATGTCATGATGGGACAAAAAAATTAATTGGTGCCCTGATATTGCAGCCAGGTTCCCTTTGTTGATGAAGCTTCCCTTTCAGAGGGACCTGACCCTGGCACTGTGAGCTGCCAGGTTATCTGAAGCAGTACACATGCCCAGCCTATGGGCCTGAAGCTTCCAGAGAGACCCATTCTCCAGAACTCATCAGCATTCCTGTCAGCGTTGGCCAAGCCTGGGCACCTCGCTCCATAGCGTTTTACCCAGCTCGCTCGGGGTGGGAGGAGAAGCACTCTGTAAGACCGTGGAGCCAGTCCCTCACTGTACAGGTACAGATCATTCTACTCAGAGCCAAAGCAGGGAATTATTCATCAGCTTATTGACTATTCATTCATTTATATATTTTTTTATATTGTTTTCCTTCCAATTGCAAATTGCTCATTGCTCTATGCTCTTATATCATTTTTACGAATAGTATTTTTTTAAAACTAGGAACATAACCATATTAGCTTACTATTTTATTGTGTTTTGAGTATTTTTTCCATCAGTTCATTGAGAGAATGGTGGAATGCCTGCCACGGTGCTTGCAGACAGAAGCAAACATGAATGAATTAATGGTTATACAGGTTTTGGTCACTGGTTATTTAAGATACTACCTACAGTAGTTTTTCCATCTCAGCCATGACTATAAGGTGTACCAGAGCTGGCAGTGTTCCTGAAGCCAGACTCTCCTTGGCAAGAGCTGGATTAATACACTGCAGCTGGAGAAGAGTCAGGGTTTGACTGGCTTATCCTCACAGACTCAGGAATCATTCTCACATCATTTCACCAGCAGAGAAGCAAATATAGCAGATGCATATCAAATACCCTGCACAGCAGCTTCTCTGCAAACACAGGGCCGATATTAAACTGCTTTTCAAACTCGCTGGATCAGCTGAATAAACTCATGACAGTGCTTTGTTCTACACACTGATGGACTGTGTGGGCTTAGGTCCTTTGTAAATGGTCTGCATTTATATAGCGCCTTTATCCAAACTCCTGTACTTTATCCAAACTCCTAAATGCTTCTCATTCACCCCGTTACACACGGCTACCATGCAACCAGCTCGTCAGGAGCATTTGGGGGTTAAATCTTGCTCAGCGACACCCAGTGCAGGATCGAACCGGCAACCCTCCGACTCCCAGGTGACTGCTCTTACCT
The DNA here is from genome assembly GCF_963514075.1 of Conger conger. Classification (NCBI taxonomy): domain Eukaryota; kingdom Metazoa; phylum Chordata; class Actinopteri; order Anguilliformes; family Congridae; genus Conger; species Conger conger. The sequence continues at coordinate 15,829,033 of NC_083777.1, read as the reverse complement.
ACGGAGCCAATGTTGCCCCACGGACCATACCTGGCAGCTCATTTCTGCGCATCAGCCTTCTTTTGCTCAACCTCTGTCGGACAAATACGAATTTTCTTGGCTTGGCACTTTTGAAGGTGTCAGCTAATGGGTGGTCTAGCAACAAAATCTAATAGGTCATGAAGGAGGAGACTGTTATTTTTAGGTTTGTAAATTGGGGAATGTTTCACAGACCTATCTTGTAACTAGCTCGCTTGTCAGACTTTGCTGTCTATCTAGCAACTTGAGGGAGATATCTAGCTAATTAGCTAGCTGATAGGCCACAAGACCAGATTTTCCAAAAGGGATCACATTATGTTATGAAGTTGTTATGAAGTTATGAAGTTATGAATGATTGTTTCATTGTTTGTCCTTTTTCTTTGTCTTCCAGTGCAGCATGCGTGTTCAAAAACTGTGTATATATCTGTCATCGGCATTCTCAGCCACAACAGCTGGGTGTTAAAATGTCAGTGTTGCGATGATGAGTCAGCATACAGGATATAAGAAATACTAGAATTTGGAACATTTATCATTTACCTTCATTCATATTCACTTCACAGGTTTCTCCATGCAGAAGCTGAAGTGTATCCAAGCAAAAATGCAAATTTCTTACTTTGACTGGCTGAGCACTTTAAAAACTTTTTGCTAACCCAGCCGGCCCCCATTGCACCACAAGATACTCCATTTAGAACTGGGAGAGGTCTGGACTGTGTCTGCTCAGAGCCAAGTCCCATGTTATACCAGGCGGTATGTCTGGAGCAACCATCTGCTCTCCTGTAGTTGGCTCTATTTGCCCTGGCCTTAAGAACACCCTGTAGGACTGTCTGGCATTGAGTGCCACTACGCCCCAAAATACTGACTGAATTGCCACTTTTTCTTATATATATTGCAAAATAAAACTGTACTCTAATCTAATTTCTGCTACTTTGCTATGGATATGCTTTAATGATGAAGAATATATTCTTCATTAGGCTGGGAATTGATCTCCGTCTCAGAGTAAAGGCTTTTTCATTTAGATACAAATGTCCTTATTTTATGTTTAACTGCAGAATGAAAAAAAGACGAATGATGGAAATGAGGCTGTGCAATCAAAAAGACTACTTTTCATTTTCAATTCTTTGTGGGGCCCTGACCTCCACAATTTGTATTCAGCGTATTCATAAATCTATCGCCTCCTGGTGGCGCTGACTGCAAATTGCTATAAACAACTGCCGATCGGACACAAACGGCATAACACTGCCTTAACTCGGTGCAAGGTGATCCAGGAGGTCAGAATGCCTTGTAAACACAAGATAAAACACACACACACAAGCACACCACACCTCTTCAATGTTTCAATGTGTTAAAATATTAACAAGCCGAGTGGTGAGCTCCCACTGATGTCAAAAGGTTAAATAGCACCCGACTGAACGCAGATGAACACAGATTCCTCCATGTCAGGCCGTCTGTAGACTTCAGAAAAGGCCTCTTCCGTGACTGCCTCTTCAGGAGGCACGCTCCTGAAGATGAACTGCTCAATTGCGTTAATTATGGTACTACAGCGTGGTATCAGCAGGTGTTTTCGATACAGGCTGAAAGAGCTTCCAGAAGGCAGCTGGCAATGGGAAAGCGAAGAGGGTGATATGGAGACTATTTTCGGAGCAAATGAATTAGACCTAATCTGTGCCCACATCTCATCCAAAGCATTCATTATCTCTGTCGAGCCTTTCAGGCAATCTGGGTAATCTGCCATTAACTGCTATGGTCTAACGCGCGTGCAGACAGCACTCAGACACTGATTGTAGGGTTTTAACTTAAATCCTTTCTGTCCTGCTGGGGTGATGTCAGAGGAACGGAAATGACATTTTGGGCGAGGTTGCGCCTTTCTCTGAAGAGGTCTCCAAGTCAGGAAGTCCATGCCGCCCCCCAGTAAGTGTCTGAATGCTGAAGGCTTTGAGGTTTTGGAGTGTTTGGAGATGTTAGGCTTGGACCACCTACGCACCCCGTGTATGAATGCCTTGTTACATCTCGCTCCTTTCTTTCGGCCCAGGCTGCCGCACGTGCAAATGCGGTGAGTGGCTTTAACTGAGAGTGGACAAGGTGAAGAGGGTTTTCAATAGGGCTAAAATCGGTTGGTTCTTTTGAAAAACGGTTCGCCCAGGCCCTAGGCTGTTTAGGGAGACTAAACCGTGCGTGGTAGAGGTCACTCCAGAGTGGTGCTGTCGTTCGGATATGTTCACCTTCATCCGTTTGATTTTATCAAAAAGTTTGTTTCTTTTGTTTCATTCTGAATGCTTCCTACCCTCGCATGACTTCTGCTGTGTTTCTGAGCCTATCTGCTCTGCTTGGGTGCATTTATTCTCTTTTACCAAGTAAATAACAAACACAGACTACAAGCAAAGCACCACATCACCCACCCACCAGGAGGCCTGACAACTAGACTGGCCCCTCTGTGGAAGTGTATCTACAAAGAAAACCTCACACTGTAAACTGCACTTGTCCTCAGTACAAAGTTGTCAGATGGTAGAGCAGGGTAATTAGGTATCATTATATTGTGTGTTAATGCCAAGGAAATCTCAGGTTTGATGAGTGTCAGGTACTTTTTCCTGCTGCAGGAGAGCGGAAGGGATTATATACTCTGCATCGAGCTGTGGACTGTGAGCGGCGTGAAGCTCTGTGAAGTTTGACATCCTCTGCAGCAGAGCCGTCACCCTACCCATCACAGCCTAAATAAAGCTGTGGATGCAGAAAGGCTGTTTGTAGCAGTGTTTGCTTCTTCCTGCTCCCGAGTTTTGCTCTGTTTCTGTGGTCAGGGTTGGTGCACTTCCTGTACCTGCCACCCATCATCCAAACAGCACTGGCAGTGCAAACACTGTTTTGATGTAGGTGATTTTAGGCACAATGGTTCGCCTCATGGACCTGGCTTGTCACAAACTCAAAACTCCACTCACTCACAGTGTAATACATACACTGAGTGACCACTTTATTAGGTAGACCTGTACACCAGCTTGTTAATGCAAATATTTAATCAGCAAATCATGAGGCAGCAACTAAATGCAGACGTGGTCAAGAGGTTCAGCTGTTTTTCAGACCAAATATCAGAATGGGGAAGAAATGTGATCTAGGTGAAACTGCTGATCTCATGGATTTTCTCGAGAGTTCACAGAGAATGTCAAAAACAGAAAACATAAAGTGAGCAGCATTTCTGTGGGCAGACACGCATTGTTAATGAGAGAGGTCAGAGGAGAAGGGCCTAACTGGTCGAAGCTGACAGGAAGGTGACAGTAATGCAAATAACCACACATTACAACAGTTGTATGCAGAAGAGCATCTCTGAACACACAACGCATCAAACCTCTAAGTGGATAGACTACAGCAAACTTAATAAGTCTAAAAAATAAGTGTAATAGATACCTAATAAAGTGGTCACGCAAGCACACACACACACACACACACACACGCACGTGCGTGCACTCACACACACACACTCACACACACACACACTAAATGCAGCTGCAGTCTGACCAGAGGCTCGGTGCTGGATCTTTTTTGGGGCAGATTCAGCACAGCTCTGCAGAACTGCCAGATCTGAAGTCTGACATTTCTCAAGGGCATGAACTCAAGGGGAACTGGGGGGCACTGAACTGGCACGGCGTTTACGAAATGCAGCCTGCACACTAAGTACAACAAAAGAAAACCTCACTGCCTTACTGCCTGAGAAGACCCTGTCTTAATAATAAGGACAATAAAAATCTAAATGCATCCATGCTCTTGTGTAATACAAATGTCGCTTGATAAAAAGGCAGTCAACTCGGTAAGAGTTGGTCAGCACTCAGAAATGTACTATATGGAGTGGGGCTTTCTGACCTTTTTGCATTGCATTACATTACATGTTATTTGGCTGATATTGTTATCCAAAGTGACTTACAGTTGATTAGACTAAGCAGCTGGCGATGAGCAGAACTGCTTTGAATCCTTTTCTGAGATTAGGGCTAGTGGCAGAGCATTTTAAAGGAATATGCTGTGATGAAAGAACTGGTCATTGGTGTCTCATGAGCAGAAATTACAGCAGTATATTTTTATCATATAAGACATATGGTGAAAATGGTGAAAATAATTGAGGCATGCAAATGAAATGCGGACCCTTGCATTTTGTATTTACAAAGTTTTAAGGTTTAGTGAACAACTAACAAATCCAATAAAAAAAGTATTTGTTTTTTAAGCTAAAAAGAAACTTATGATGCCACTTGAAGGCACAAATGCATTCAGAAAAAATATGCAGAAAATTACCATACTAGACAATGTTTTATGATTCATGGTTATGCATGACTGTAGAAAATACAGAACACACCTTACAGCCAGAACAGCCAATAAATATGAAATATGCCTGGTGAGAGCATGTATTTGTATAAAAAATGTGCAAAGTTGCCTTCATAGATGTAGCAGAAAATGAACAGCACAGGGACAATGGTTAATTAAAACCTTGTCAGCACATTAAACAATTGATTTCCTTTTTAATTAGAGCAGATTATATTAGAAAAAGGAAGGAATGTTACTTAAAATAATATTTATTTAAAAATGCATGATGGGAAATGTCCTTCTGCTGAACGACATTCAATTTCCTCTCCCCTCCAAGAGGTTCTGTGACATTAATTTAAGAAAATGAGTAAAACATTAAAAAAACATAATTTTACACATTATCTCGCTCATCCCATACCGTCTTATGTGTATAGCTATTTGTTTTCAGCGGAAAAAAATGGTTTATGTAAGTCACTGGATTTAATTCCTGTCATCGCTTGCTTAGATTAGTATGGCATTGAATTTTACATCCTGGTAAAAAAAAAAAAAGTACTAGGAAGAAAAAGAACTCCTACATCCTGAGTCTTACAGAAATCCCTGGTGGTTTTGCCTCCCTTGCGACTGGTTATTTCAGTCAAACACACCCTGAAGAGCCTCAAAATTTTCGTATCGTTCTGTTTCAGCTCTAAAGTTCCATTACCTGTCCTGCTGTCAAATTGCCAAATACAACTCAGCACATTCATTTTATATAGTTATGTTTGCATTTTCTTTCTTGCTATTTATATATAGCCAAACACGGTGAGCTACGCTCTAGTGTATTTATCCCATCTACAGTAATTGATGTTAAAATGGAGAAAAGCCTCAATCGTGTATCTGTGTGAGCAGTGTGTCATTTTGCATATGGTGTGTCATTAACTTATTGCATTAAAGTAGCAATCTAAGATGTCCTTGGTTTTGTTTGATTTAGCGGCCACCCATGGCGACTGGAGGTCATAACAGGTCTATTCTATACTCCAATTCCCATAGTTCCCCCGCTACATGGAGACACACTCTGAAACACAGCGGCATAGTTTGCCTTGCGAGCGCAAACCAAACAACAGAAACAAAGAAAACGGAAGACAGAGACAGTAAGAGAAGATCATGATAATAACAGAGAAGCAAGAAAAGAACTGAAGAGAGACAATAAGCGATGTCGTCGACACGGAAACACTGGAAGTACTGGAAACAAAGACGGCTGTGGTGAAACTCCTCCTCCTCTTGTGTTTATGCGGCTCAAACTCTCCCGTGTCACTGCCAGAAGTACGTGTCAGGCAAACTACGCCTCTCCACACTCGCAACACTCCTTTCTCCTTTCTCCTGTAGCTTTCCTTTCTGAGCGTATTTTTGTGCCATACAGGCGTGAATGGCGGTCCCTCCACTAGGCTAAAATGTCAATTTACAGAAATGAAATTAAACAATGTTAATGGTCTTAATAGTTATTGCTCTAGAAATGCCAGTGGGAATATGTTTCAGATATGGTATTTGCTCATATGAAAGAAATCGCAGCCACTTTAAAAAAACACTAATACACACAAAATGTGATACGCACAATACCTCCCCACCATTGGCTGAGATAACAGCCAAGTATGGCTCAAACTGCCCACCAAGAGAAACAGCCAAGTAGACTGCTAACTGGTCTAACTGTCACTGTTTCTGCTTTTCATCCCAACCTTTGGCCTGAATTATTTAATTGGCCCTATGTCATCTGATATTTTGGCTACATTTCTAAAATGACAGCCAGACTGTCCTGATATGTAGTAGTGATCTAATCTACAAGTGAACCAGTGTTGGTGTGTACAGCCAATGAACTCATTTAGCCTGGGTAATTGGCGGAAAGAAAAACCTGCATACACACCAGCCCTCCAGGACTGGAATTGGGCCCCCCCCCTGAATTAGACAATAAGCCAATTCGTTCAGCAGGGGTGTGAGGCGTGGACAGCCAATCAGAAAAGCACACCCGCTGACCTCAATTCTAAGTCTGACAGTGTTCCAATATTGCGAATACGATAAGACCCATTTACGCTGTGGAATTAAAATAAAGATTTATGCAAAAGGAAAATGATTCAACATTTTCGGCATGTTCAGAGTTTCCTTTTCTCCATATTATTTCTAATCATTCCAAAGCAAACATAATAGGCCTATGTGGTCCTGACAATTGGACTTTTTGTGCAGATGAAGGCAGAAGACTACATAACCGCAGGCCACTAATGAGGTTTTAACACATTTAAAAGTCAGTGCAAATCAAATGCAAAAAACATCTCATTTCTTTCCCCTCCATTAAAGGAAATTAATCTTTTTTCGCTTTTGTTTTTTACACAAATTCAAAACGCGCTTATACGTAACGGATGGATGATATTAAATAAGGATAGAATATCTTGAGGAATCGGGGAGATGTGATATTATGATTATTAATGTGCTTGTATGTAATAGTTTAATGATGAGCTAGAAGGCCTGTTTGTTGATCTGGCTCAGATATGCCCGATCCTACTGTTTGGCATAACACGCTCCCTCCGACCATAGTGCCAAGTGTAATGTAGCTACACTCAGAAGCATAACAGTGTTAAATTGCGGCAATGTTATGAATTTGTTTTTTTCTTTGAAGCCACCAGAGATGCCATCTCCCACAGCTTGTGTTTACGTGCTATTCACCACCGGGCTCCGGCAATCATCCTTGTACGTCTGCCAGGAAACGCAACACACTACCGCAAATCCGGCTGCTATTTCTTTACGAGGATAAATATGTGTTTATGAAACTGTGCTTGTTGCCTTCTGCAAAGGGCTGATCTGCCAAGTGCTGGAACACTCAGATGGTGTTGTCGCGGTGCCCGTTGCTACGCCAACACTTCGGGCATCTGACAACTTATTTCAGAAATACAAAACTTGATGCATCTGTCGCTCCTGTCCAAAGGCAGTTTTGGGCGGGGGACGTGGAGGGGGTGTTGGGATTATGTGGGTGTTTTTCAGAGGTGGAAGCTGCTAATTTGACTATTTCATATATACTGTTCATTTGTCAGGGCTCTTTAATCACAATGTTATCACTGTGTTGACTGCCCCCAAATCTACGCCTGGTGCCCACAGCCCCCTGTTGCTGTGGATGAGAGATATGCCTCTTCTCTTATCGGCGCCAAGTCTACTGTAGTCCTGTGTGAAATGCACAATGGTCACAGGCACTCGGGTGAGAGATTGGAGGTGTGCATGTGCTCATGATCAAAAGGAAATAATACAAATATAAACATAATTTGCATGTCACTACGTACAATGTTGCATATTTTATTAATTCTGCATTTATATGCAATCTGGCATAAGCAGTAAAAGCACCATCTGTGCATGAAGAAACAGGAGACAGCCACAGTCTTCTCTGAAAATCAGGATGGAAAATCATCAAGGAAATCAGGCAGGTTATTTTAAGGAGTTGTGGAATAAAAGCGGGATGCCTTCTGAAGTGTAAATTCCCTCTTTGTCACATTAAAAGTGATGTGCAGGGGCCCCAGAAGCAGAGACGGGGGGTAATCCGGCGGTGCGTGGGGCCTACCTGTCCCAACATCTCTCCTGACCTCCCACATCCCACAATCCTCCAGCCCCCCTGGATGAGCTCCTTCTGCGCACCTGAATGGACGGCTGTCGGATTGACTCTGCGAACACCCGCATCCCCACGGAGCTAACTAACGGTGACTAAAAGTGCTCTGTGCTTAACCTGCATGAGACGGTTATGTGATAGATTTACCTCTCCAAACGCGTGCTCCACTTTGTCATCCTGAGAGTACCAGAGTGAATATGCATGAGAGGGACATCTGCTCAAACTCACAGAGCCAAGAGTGAGAGACCAGCCTCCACACACTGCCCTCAATCATAGACACGCACACACACACATATTCACAACCCCACAATTACACCTTCACCCTAACTCACCCACGTACCACTTACATAGAACACTTTACATCTGCTGTCTGTGGCTCTTAAATTATTTGTGTATATTCATTTATATATGTATATGCTATACAGAAATTATTTATATAGTGAGCTTGTCTGATTGCATGCTACAAATAATTGGAAAATTATTTCAAAACCAAGCCGCTTGTCATCCACATAAATGTGTAATAACCTCTGAATTTCAAACCTAAATCATACCTACAAATACAAAAAAAAAAAGTACAACACAGCAAAACTGCCAGCGGAATAAAGACATGAAGATGGCTTTGTGCTGCTGAAAAGAACTGGGTCATGTCTGTGATGAGAACATAAGAAGAGGCTGTCCTCCTGTTTTCTTCCAACAGACAGGTCTTCCTGTCAGAGTCCTCCTCTGGGATCAGCATACAGTAGGGGTAAGGAGTGCGCCTATCACAAAGTGCTTTTTTGTCAGCTTGGAGCCAGACTCCATTTTACAGAGGGTGGAAAATCTGTCTCGGTTTCACAGTGCCAGGTCAGTTTTAAAGCTGAAGCAAAATGGGGCCATGCCTGCAAGGGAGATCTTTAGGGAACCAGACTGGTGCTTAAAGTAGTGCTGGAAGGGCAGTCTTCCCTCTGAACCAACCACAATCCCTGGCCCTCAGCTGCCAAAAGGCACAGTGCTAGAGGACATGGTTATGAAGGGTCAGATTACATTTGTAAATCTAATTTGTTGTCAGACTGTAGGATGTTAATTCCAGTCTTGCTAAGATTAAATTCCTGTTTGAATCTTCCTTTTCAGATTTCTAGCTACACGACAACTTAAAAGCAGCCCCTGAAAAGGAGAAATTAATTGTGACTCACCTTCCTATTAAAAAAAAGATCAAAATAAACACACAAAGGTCTATGTGCACACTAATGATGGGGTTGTATAGAGACATTCACTCACCCACACACACACACAAACACACCATGAAGTTATGAAGCCTCTGAGCCAATTATGGGATTAAATGTCGCTCCGCTCACGAAGGTGCGACACCACGGCAAATCTCAACTTCTGTTCATGGGTTTTAATCAGCCCGCCATTACCGCGCACTTAAAAAGCGCAATTATCAAACGCGTTATATACTCCTGCCTTCACTTTTATCTGCTAGCACTTCCTCCGTGGGTTCATGAATAACCCATCAGGCTCGCCGGGCCCCACCAGCTCCTGCCCTGCTCCTCTCCTCTGCCTCCGTCTCTGGGTAAACTTGAGCAAAGTGTTTATGGGAGATAAGAAGCAATCAAGGCTGCTGTCCCAATAACACTTTTTATCGGCCCACATTTCCGGCCAGGAGCGCTTTACGAGTGACGCCGGCGAGGATGAATGGCTAATTAAGGGAAGTTTGTAGACTGTACATCAGCGGTGTAACACCAGGATAATAACGCTTTTCTCAGTGTGCTTGTCTGTGGTCTGAACGAGGCTGTCTGCAGCCGCTGCGTGGAGACCTGAGTTCTGGCCTCTGCGTCAGCAAGGCCTTGTCACGTGTCAGAGTCTTTCCATATGAGTGTGTGCTGCTCACGTTGAGACTCTATTCTCTATTGCTTTACAATCTCAGAGAAAACGCGTCTTTGGCTCATCCTCATGGATGACCCCTTCTTTTTTTTATGAAACCCTCTATCAGAGGAAGTGTGAAAGCTCCCAGACAAAGAACCGTTTCTCCCTAACAATGAACGTTCAAACTAGACGGAGTTTTTCTATGGAATCAAAGGGTTCATTTTGGAACCATTTCTCTGAGAGTCTACTGTGGGAATGAGAACCCCCCCCCCCCCTCCCCTGCCTCCTCACCAATACCTCCTACAATGTTTGGAGCTTTTCATAGCGTAAGGAGGTTTTTCGAATTCATCTGAAAAATGGAGTTAATGGCTGGCTGTGGGTGACTGAACTCTGACCCAACAGTGAGTGGAGAAAGTGGAGTGCTGAACCAATGCCACAGAGCCTCTCTCTGAATGTCAACAGGTGAAATATTTGCATGTAAAATAAAATTTAAAAAAAACCTTCCGCGCAAAGTGGCACCGTGCTGGGAGTGTAATAACTTCTATTATCAGACTGAGTGCAGTAATTTGCCCCTAACTGTGGGCTTGTGAGAAAGTAAATCAAACGTCTGTTTGTTTTGGGCGGTTTGATGGGGAGTGAAGAGAAAATGGCTGCCCCCAGCTGTGTATGGGAACTGGCATCCCATGGGGATGAATCTACAGGTGAACCATTCCCAGGAATTGGCTTCCCTAGGGGAATTGAAAATGGCTCCCCCTATTGGTTAGACACAGATGGGGAACTGCCGTCACAGGGTAACAGAGGTTCGAGTAGGGAATGGCTCCCACCGGTGTTGACGTTTTTGAACAGTGAAAAACAAGGAGTGGCACTGAACCTGCATGATTTTGTTGTAGAATCCACACAATTATCTTTGTGATTACAGGCTATATTTTGCCCTGTCAACAAAATAAGCAGGAAGGAATTACACACAGACTGGTGAGCTGTCAATGAAATATAATAATCTTGATTCCATTTTTGCAAGATTCTTACTTGCTTTGTTGATCTTGTATTCATCTTTGGGTGTTTCATGTTGTAGCAGAGCGCTAAATATACTGCAGCTTGTCACAAAGACTTTTTGCTTTTCATATTCTGCACTGTAAAACTATCATAATGTGCACTGTCTTTGAACCTGCGAGAAGAGAGCACTAGGGATTCGCTATGTGACGTTCAGTTCACTGAAACATGCTTACATGCCACATCAGTTTATCATATTTTCTATGGCGAAGCCCATCTCCTGTCTCAAGCCTGTGTGATGATGCAACCTTGAAGCCTGAAGGCGTCACCTCCCCTCTCCCAATCTGCATATTAATACACATTTTGTTGCTTTTACTTTTTATTTCTCCAGCTTCGGGCTACCACTGCCTGACCAGTGCATCTGCTTGCTCCGATAGGCTCCATATTTGCTGTAAATGACCATTTAGCTTATCTATGACTGTTGACACCAAGGCAGCCAGTGGACCATGGTCTCCCCCGTCCATACCCAGGTTCGTCCTGAGCTCTCTTCCCACCGGGGAGTTTCTCCTCACCGCTGAGTGCTTTTTCACCCCCGCAGGGATTTCATAAATTCACTTGCTGGTTTTTTTAATTTTTGGGTGTTGAGGCTCTGTCTCGCCTAATTGCTCCCGTTGCTGTTCTGTGTCTCAGTTAAAATCAGTATGCAAATGAAATTTAATTGAACTCAATTGAATATGGAACAGAAATACTTGAGCATTACAGCTGTTTACACTTTAGCGTGCGGGAGGTAATGACACCACTCAGAACCGCGCATGCGTTCACCGCCGACTGCACTGTGCTGGGTCACCAAGCATACTTTACTTGTCAGTACTGTCAAACCCATTACTGATCCCGAGAAGATAAACACACACATCAAACAAACACAGACTGCCCTCCTGCACCAAAAAATAACAAAAAAATCCATTCAGGCTGTGGCTTTGGAAAAGCCCCAAATCACGCACAGGCTTGGGGCCAGAGGCTCCCACTGCGGAACATTCCAGAGCAGTCGAGTGTGGGATGACACAATTATTGTCCGGTTCAGATCCAAAGCGCCAAGATTTTTGGCCGAGCCAATCATGCGTGCGCAGCTGGGCTTTAACGCAACCCACAATCCCCCCAGGACACTGCTTCGTGCTCGTATAACACGCCGGAACGGCGTCTAGAAGGGCAGGGCAAAACTTTAGGAGATACTGAGTGACATGAGTGATGTCTTCACTCATGTCTTCATGATGCCAATCATAAATCAAGGTTAATTTCAGAAGCATACACTCACCCGCTTATGACAGATTATGTTGATGCTGTAGGGCATGCAACATCATAATTTGTCCTGCTGTGCCTCGTTGTTAGAACCTGATGCCCAGACCCTTAGTAATGTCGCTACAAAGTTTTCAATTGCAGTTAGGTCTGTAAATGATCTCTTGAAAATGTTAGTCCGTTGCATCAACCAAATGAAGTGGCAAGGCATTCATGCAGACCAGATTACTTCCCTTTCGTACTGAACAAAAAGCAATTCTCATTTTCTTGCAAGACCACCCAATCGTATTTCTTATTTGTTTTTCGGATTGTTCCAGTCTCCCCTCCCCTTTATCCCCCAATTGTGTGTGGCTGTTATGTGCTAAATCCACTTTCCACTACTTTCTGGATGAATACTGTATTACTGCTTACAATTTGTTTGTAGAGCAATACCAGTCAAGCAAGGAGTTACTTACCTCCTGGCTACAGTTTTTCGTCAATGATAATGAAAACAATAAATACGACATATGGATAATTATGAATATTGAATTACGAATATGTTATCTCGTGCAGTTTGTGGAAGGTCACAATCATGATGAACATAGCATTCATCTAGCCAAAGCATGTACGTATATAATACTGAATAAACAATATATACCAATTAATAACTCATTGTGTGAGTGACAGAAAATAAATAATGAGTGACAGAATTAAAGCATTAGATAAAAAATAAATTAAATATTATGAAATGGAATAATTAATATGACATCGTCTTTCTTAAATCATGAGTTCCAAAGTGATTAAGATGTAATGTGCTTGCTGTCCCCAGTGGACTCCCAGTATCTCTCTTTCTTTATCTTTCTCCCTTCTTTCTCTCTCCCTCTCTCTCCTCTCTCTCCCTGTCTGCCTACCTCTCACCCTCCTTCCTTCTGTCTCTCTCCCTCTGTCTTCCCTCTTTCCTCTTTCTGTCTCTCCCTCTGTTTTTCTCTCTCTGTCCCTGTCTGCCCCCTTTCCCCTCCTTCCCTCTTTCTCTCTCTCCCTTTCTCCATGTCTCCCTCTTTCCCTCCTTCTGTCTCTCTCCCTCACTCCTCTCTCTCCCTGTCTACCTCCCTTGCTCCCTCCTTCCCTCTTTCTCTGTCTGTCTCTCTCTCCCTCCCTCTGGGTCCAGAATTGGTGTTGTGGGCTGCAGCCATAAGAGGCACCAGCTGAGAATGGGAGTAACTACAAGAGACACAGCGGGTGAGAAAGCCTGACAGATGATTTAAACATGGCCCCTGTGAGTCACACTCCCTCCTCTGCCTTCACATCATCCGCAGATTGAGCTCGCGCAGCCCAGCAACTCTCCACACTGCAGCCCAGTTACTCTCCACACTGCAGCCCAGCCACTCTCCACACCGCAGCCCAGCCACTCTCCACACTGCAGCCCAGCCACTCTCCACATTGTAGCCTAGCCACTCTCCACACCACAGCCACTCTGAACACCACAGCCCAGCCACTCTCCACGCCATAGCTCAGCCACTCTCCACACTGCAGCCTAGCCACTCTCCACGCCACAGCCACTCTGAACACCACAGCACAGCCACTCTCCACACTGCAGCCCAGCCACTCTCCACACCACAGCTCAGCCACTCTGAACACCACAGCACAGCCACTCTCCACACTGCAGCCCAGCCACTCTCCACACCACAGCTCAGCCACTCTGAACACCACAGCCTAGCCACTCTCCACGCCACAGCTCAGCCACTCTCCACACTGCAGCCCAGCCGCTCTCCACACCGCTCCTCATTACGCCCCTGTCTGCCTGCTCCGCCAACCAAAGGGCAAAGAGGATCAGCCGTTTTCACAACTCACCGCACATCAAAGGGAGGAATCCAAATCTCCCCTTTTTAGTTTTCCTCTATGAAAACCTGCAGGTCGTAAATGAGTGCTAGCTGGAGGTCTGTGGGAGTGGGGATGGGGCGGGGGGTGGGGGGGTGTGATCTATATCCTTGAGCAGATAGTTTTTAACAAATGGTCACAACAAATATTGATTTGATGAAGTTTTTAACAGCTCGCTGCTCTTTATCATACTGTACATTTTTCCATATATAAAACTGCTCATATCATTATTTTTGTAAGCGTATGGATTTTTTGTGCCTTTGCACAGTACTGTAGACATTGCACAGCAAGTCTGGCCAGGAAACCCATACAGTACCTTCCCCCTGTTGAGAACTCAGGCCCTAAAGCAACAGAACAGCCAGACAGAATATTCCTTCCATTCCTTCATCCGCACCATCATCATCATCAGTCAGTCCAGTGGTCGGGTTGTGTCTAAGGGCTAAAGCTCTGTTACGCTGGGTGTTATCCTTTGTCACTCGAGTCGTCTGGGTAAAAGCCTCCTCAGTCACCTCAGCAGCAGGCTTAGCACACCCATTCTCCCTGCCCTGTAACAAGGTCAGAGTGGAGGCTGAGTAACAGTGTCCCACACCAGGTCTGTACTGCCCTGCTTTAGCCTGTCTCAGCCACAGTGTGACATCACCAAGGCTTACGCCATCACCCGGCCTGTGCAGTGGGACTGTTCGGGGTTTGACAGCCACTAAACACAGCCTCTCTGGTGTAACTATGGGCCCTTGTTTTCGCTCCAGGCCCCGGAAGCGTTGTGTATCACCGTCCTGGGTTCTGGAGGGATGAGGTCCCTTGAAGGCGCGGTCCACTCTAGCCCTGAAGTTAAGTGCTGAAGTTGTCCTTTCAGTAGTTGCAAAGTTTAGAATGCTTGGTTCACATTAGTGATATTGGCTCAGGCGGTAGGAGCAGTTGTCTGGCAGTCGGAGGGTTGTCAGTTCAAAGTGTGCCTGAGCAAGACACCTAACTCCTAAATGCTCTTGACGAGCTGGTTGGTGCCTTGCATGGCAGCCAATCGCCGTTGGTGTGTGAGTATGTGTGTGAATGGGTGAATGAGAAGCATCAATTGTACAGCCATTTACCATTCATATTCCTAGATGGACTGGTTTAATCATCACACGTATCACTCCTGAAATGCTACAATTTTGTGTCTAAAAGTGCTATTATTCGCTCGCTATTTTCCTCTTAACAGTGAAGGGACTAGGAATAATTTTCTTGTATTTCCCCCGATTTTCCGATTCTGGTTGTAAAGTGCCACAAGTGGAGCCGTGACAAGAAAGGCCTGATTGATCGGTTCTGTGCAGCGAAAGTTTCAGCTTTCCGTGTGTGAACTTTTACCTCCATTTTGTGTCCTTTCAGCACATCTTGGCACAGTGCTGAAGTGACAGGACTTGCCTGATGACTAATCGCAGAAAAGCTGCCGCACCATCATGCAAGGGTAATTAACCTCAAATGCTTCACTAAATATCCAGCTACTTATATAAATAGATCCCATGTGAAATCTAAGCAGGGAAAATTGCTTTGATTCTGCTTGATTTCCAATGGGCTTACTTCTTCATTTTCAGTAACCAAGATACTGTAAATATGCAGATGCTTTTTTTCAATGTTTGCTTCTTAGTCAACAACGCTTATCATCAGATCTGCAGACACCGTGATACTGTGTATCAAGCTAAAAAAAATAGATTATTGTAGGGACCAATCGATCATTTATTTATTTAGCACATTTTACGAAAGATACTCTTCAAAGTTTACCTTGGCCTTAAGCAAAGCAAAGCTAGAGGTGACAGTGGCAAGAGAGAACATTGGGGGGACACGGACCCATTGGGGGGGGTCCACTGGCACTGTTACTGATGTGATTACAGAGACTAGATTGGAACCGAATGCATTAATAGGGTCACCCAGGTACCAGGTTCTATCAGCATTTCATCTCAAGTCCGTAATCAATTTAAAAGTCATGATTAACCCCTGTAATCTGGCGGGCACACTGAGAATAGCGCTTTTGTCTTTTGTGCTGCGGTTCGCTGAAGCCGAAAAATCCAGCTTTAATGTGCACTGAGACTTTATGGCTGGAAGTAAATTAGGCAGTTTTATCAGACACTGTGAGTAATGAAAATATATTTCAAGAACTGGGACTCTTATTAATAAAACTGAGCGGGTGGGGGAGGGGGAGCAGAGAGAAAGACAGAGTGAGAGAGAGATGGAGAGAGAGAAGGAGACAGAGACAGAGTGTGTGAGAGTATGTTAGAGTTAGAGATGGGAAGTGGGAGCTTTTGTATCTTTTAATACACTTTTGGTTCCTACAGATCATCACATTTGCATGGCCCCACTGCAAATTGAGCCTCATGGAATGAGAGAACAATGGAATTAAAAAGAGGAAGCCCGGCACTGCCGTTGTTTACGGCTGCATTAAAAAGTAATCAAACCTTAAATGAGTCATTTCTTCAGCTTTAACTCTGGCTGCGGAACTAAGGGTTTAATTTGCTGGGTGACGGCTTTCCCTGGAGGGTCTCCTCTGCTCCCGCTGGTTCAGTAAATCCCACAGCCACCGAGGATCTGTGTGAGTCCTTTACAATGTCTGTCCCACACCACGCATCCAAACACAGGAGTCTGGAGTGTGTGCCTGCGTGTGTGCGTAGGTGTGTGTGTGTGTGTGTGTGTGTGTGTGTGTGTGAGGGTGTGTGTGTGTGTGTGTGTGTGCGTGTGTGTGTGAGTGCGTGTGTGTGTGCCTGTGCATGTGTGTGTGTGCGCGTGGGAGCGTGTGAGTGCGTGTATGTGTGCCTGTGTGTGTGTGCGTGGGAGCGTGTGTGACTGCGTGTGTGTGTGTGAGTGCGCGTGTGTGTGCGTGTGTCCATGTGTGTGTGTGTGAATGTGTGCGTGTGTTTGTGTCCGTGTGTGTATGTGCGTGTGTGCTTGTGTGTGCGTGTGCATGTGTGTGTATGTTTGTGTGTGTGTATGTGTGGGTGTTTGTGTGTACGTGTGGGTGTGTGTATGTGTGTGAAAGTCTGAGGTGTAGGTGTGGGTGTGAGTGTGCAAGTGTATGTGTGACAATTACATTTTTGGTGTTATTGCATAAACCTTTGATAATAAATAAATAAATAATTTGAGAAGATCTGCCAAACTTCCAGATTTTAGTATTTGCTATATATAGCATGATGTTGGAAAAACAAAACATTACGCTCAAATATAATATTAAATCTAAATATAATTAAATAATAAGATTTACATAAACTTTTGGTAATGATTCTGTAGTGTAAGTTGGGGGCGGCCTGTAGTAGCTAAAATACACAACTGAGAATGAGAAGGTTGGTGGTTCAAGCCCCAGTTTAGCCACGATAAGATCCACAGCTGTTGGGCCTTGAGCAAGGCCCTTAACCCTGCATTGCTCCAGGGGGGATTGTCCCCTGCTTAGTCTAATCAACTATGAGTAGCTTTGGATAAAAGCATCAGCTAAATAACAAATTATAAATGTATACATATATAACTATAGTTTATATGCACGCTAGTATGCAATTTTCATCCCCCCAAGTATCTGCAAATGCATCTGGGGAAATTACTGTATATACTGTACATATTAGAGATGCATTTCAGAATGGTACTGAACTCAGTGCTGCTGTGTATCTAATTACTGGGCCAATAGTTATTCCCTTTTTAAATATAATTTTATATGTTTACAGTTCAGTCAAATTGTGAAGACATAATTACATAATTGAAATAGCTAAAAGATTTGCAGTTACCTAGGGAGAATTACACTGTTTACATGATTTGTTTGTTTGTTTGTAAGTCAAATCTGCTAAAGCAATGAAGTTTCCTGCTAAAAGAACAATAGTATTTCACGCTGCTGATGAGGATGATGATACTTTGTCCCCAAGGCGGGTCCATGGTATGGGGGGGTAACATTTTTGATTTGTTATAAATTATATTTGGGGAGGGGGAGAGGGGGTCCCAATATATTTCCTCACGGGCCTGAGAATTCATAGCTGCGGCCGTGGAACTTCACTATTAAAGGTTCAAAAATGTTCTCTAATCATATCTCCCCTCCGTCTTTCAGAAGGTTGCAGGTTCAAAATCCAATGCATATCCCAGCATATCATGCATATCCCAGCATATCACGCATTTCCAACAGCGTACCTTGCATGGCAGTGTTTGTAGACAGGAAATGTTTCATATGTAGATGAATGAGAATACATTGACAGAACAGGAAGGTGTGGAGTGACAAAAACTATTCAAATGTTCTGTTATGAGAAGGAACGGAGTCTGATGGGCCATACACAAGAAGTCTTTTAAAAATGGCCAATGAGGGCCAATTCTCTTGAATTTAGAATGCACATTTGTTTGAGAGCATCTTACAGTATTTGCATGAATGTGCAAAAATAAAACCCCAACAAAACTCCAATTCCCATGCAGCAATATCTTTCCTGATACCAAATCAAGTCAATCAGATAAATACTGCCCTCGTTATCTTAAAATCTGCTTGGAGCATGAATCAAAGAAAAAACAACATTTGTACTGAGCCTCGTTTCAATGAAATTTAAATGAATACAACCTTTAAAAATATATTGCTTAAAATTATACTTGGAGATCTGGAGATGGAAGAGGGGCATATTAAATAAACATGAGTCAAATCTAATCTCAGTGTATCATGCATGTTTAAACCAGCTTCATTTACACTAATTTACAAGATTTCAGGATACATCTCAGCGAGACTATCTACACGCACAAACACGTGCAGAAATACACACACACACACATATAAAAATAGCATAAACTGGAGGTACATGAACGAGCAGCAGCTGCACACACACACACACACACACACACACACACACGCATGCTGCACTACACCCTCAAACTCAATCGGTTTTGAACACAAAGGTAATGGTGCCGTTTATGACGGGCAGGACCTCTCAAAGACAACTCCCTGGGCTGGGCCACACCAGTGTGCACACAGCTCATCGACAAACAGGTGCCGCACACCGAGGGCTCTTCCCAATAGGAGCCAGCTTAACCACTGCTAATGAGAAATAAGAGTGGTGAATAAATTACCAGCTTTTCGTTAAACCGCAATATTAGCATGACATCAACTTATTCACATTCACATTCGCTTGGAACAAATAAAAAAATGCCCACACATCCAATCCTGCATTAGATGTCTCCTGCCATTCCAAAATGACACTAAATTCAGCAGAACTGAGTGACGCTCTTGTCACCGAGCGGGGAACATCTAGGAAGCTCGTCGGAATGGGAGCGCCACTCATTCCGTCTCCTCAGGCACATTTCACATCCACGCCTTTGATGCCACGCGGCGTTCCCAAGCCTCGGGAAGAGCCGGAATCAATGCGCCTTTTCCGCACCTCTCCCCGATTCACCGTGCGGCGGGCGGCCTGGTCCTTCCTGCAAAAACAGCCTTGTACACGGCAGAGCCCTACCACGCTCATAAATAATGGAGCCAGGCATAAATATGCAAATCTGGGTATTAGCCTAGTTATGCCCTGTACTGTAAGTTACAGTGGCTTATCTATTATGTATGAACCTATGAGAAAGAAGAAAGAGTCATAACCAGCCAAGTGTTGAGTGTGACTTTAAAGTCAGCCCTAAAAGAAATAGAGGGGGGGGGGGGGGCAATAACATGGGAAAATGCTCCAAAATGCAAGCAATACGATCATGAATGAGATCTCTCGAGAATGACTGTGCAAGCTGAGGCTCTAAGTGGCCACATGACGCTAAGAAGCAGAATAAATGAGTGAATAAGTACAGTGTATGGAAATTTCATCTTTACAGGGTCCGGGCGGTTTTTCCGACAGAAGAGGGATGTGAAATGCAGCCGGAAAGTTGTGGGAGAATCACGGAGGTGTAGCGGAGGGCTACTGCCGGAGCTCGAGCGAGGCTCTCTAACGAGACCGCTCTGAGACTACAGTCCCCAGCGCCGGCCCACATCCCCTACTGAGCGCGCTCACGCGAGGCCGGCCCAGGTCAGGGACCAATGACAGAACAGCAGAGCCCTCTGTTTGAGTCTAACCAGGATGGTGGCATGTAACAGACCAGCCCATGAAGCCACAATGCCTGTTCACCACTTCATGTGGGCAGGGTATCGCCAAGAAAAGCTTTTTCTCCAGACAGTTGTAGTTAGAAGTGGGTAAACTTATCTGGCACCAGGTCTAAAGGGCTGAAAGTAGGTCACAGTGACAGTGCCTAAAAGGCCCACATCACATTCTGCATTCCAACTCTCTTCAGAGATTGTTTACAATATGCATTCTCCATTAGAGGAAAGGTCTGAAGATAGCAGACGTGGAGGAAGAGAATATTAATTAACTCCCTGATATTGGGGCAGGATGATTGAGCCTGACACGCATTAGGCTGAAAATGCGCCACTTTAATGACAGCTTATCAATCACCGGAGGGACTCTGAGTGTTTCGCTTCTCCCCCAAAAAAACTGAAATTTACATTTTTAAAATGGCTTTTTAATTTTGATAACACAATCTCATAAAATATTAATGACTCATGCTGCATTAATTACAAGTGCTGAGAAAATATAATGGAAAATTAAAATGTGCTCTGATAGAGGAAGAAGGGAACAACAAACAGGTCTTAAAATAATATGTTTGATATTAACCATAAGCAGAAATCAGTTCTGGGTTGTGAATAATAGATCTCTTTTGTACTGAGCTCTATTCAATGAGTACAAAATGGAAAACTCTGATTGGTTGACAATGTGAACAGGGCATTGGCTAACCTACAGTATGTACATTTGATCAGATAAAGACCCCACTGATAAGCAGTCTGCACACACAGGCATGTTTTGGCCTGGTGCATGTCATCTATGCTGTCAAACCAAACATCTTGTCCATTTTGCCGCCTGCTGGCTTTTTTTAACTGAAAGTATTTGCCTGCCCTTACAGGATAACGCAGGGAAGATGTAGTGATTTCGCACTTGGCTCCAAACAAACGGCATACCAATCATGCCAATCAGTTCAGCATGAAAATAATGAGCTTTCCCCACACCTTCTGCTGCTCATTCCCCACTGCACATGTCAAACCTCATCCTGGCCTCCAGACTCAGCACAGTGTTGGGGATGGGCTGCCCAAAAGGTACTCTCCACGCCCAGCCAAACTGCCCAAATAAACGGGTTACTTTCTATTTGGGACTATTTTTTAAGATCATTCACTGGTGGTTGTGCGTGCACATTTGCATGCATGTCTTTGTGTGTTCATGTGTGTGTGTGTGTGTGTGTGTCTCTTTGTGTGTTCATGTGTGCGTGTGTGTGTGTTTGTGTGACTGTGTGTCTGTGTGTGTTCATGTGAGTGTGTGTCTGTGTTCATGTGCATGTGTGTGTGTGTGTGTGTGTGTTTGTGGGTGTGTGTATGCAAGCATGTCAGTCATCTCTTTTTCTTTTGCCTTTTTTCAGTGTGAGTGTGTGTCTGTGTTCATGTGCATGTGTGTGTGTGTTTGTGTTTGTGTTTGCGGGTGTGTGTGTGTGTTTGTGTGTGTGTATGCAAGCATATCAGTCATCTCTTTTTCTTTTGCCTTTTTTCAGTGTCTTTCAATAAGTGTGTGTACATGCATGCGTACGTGCACAAGTGTGTGGGGCTAGAGATCAGCTCTCACTTTCAACTGAAACTGGCTGCTTCTAATAGAAAAAAGCAATCAAATTACTGAAATGTAAAATTGTTATTTCTTATTTTTTATACAAATTTATCCAGACATAATGCTTTGTTCAAGACAGGATGTAAAAAAGTAATAAAAAAATAAACTAATAAATAAAAAAATCTAGAAAATGAAGAGAACAGATGAAAAGAGTATATACTGGCAGCAATTTATAGTTTTGGTTTTCACATTATAAAGGTTAACCAATCTTGCCATAGCTTAAAAAATTACTATTTATTAATGCTAATACAATCTGTACACTGCTGTGGACCTAAGAAACATTAAAAGTTTGTGGACATCATAGTAAGAGTCATACGTCTATATCAGCAGTATTTCATGTCAGATAACTCATAAGCGCTGGAGCACGGCTCTTAATTTTAGGAATAAACCAAATAAATGCATGTAAACAAATGAACAACATCTCAGCGTTGTATTTTGGTGGAGGTTAACAGCGTGCCGATGCAGGTCAACCTCGTGATGTGTTCTCAGTTCATTGGCACAATGTGTAGAAGAGCTAATAATTCGGTTCATGTCAAGGTGCTAACTTGTAAGAATTAAAAACAGATCAAGGGTTTGCGTACAAACACATACCCTGTGGCCAATGCACCCGTGCAAAGACATTTTGCACGGCATACACTCATTCACCCCTTTTGGACCAGCTAGGGAGCGTAAAATGTGTTGCTGTTCCAATTTTGTTGCCGAGAGTGTTTGTGCACAGATTACACATGGGCAACAACTCGAACATATAGCGCGACAAAGGAACAGAGACTCAGATTGATATACCACGGTTAAGATGTACGCACGTTTTAACGTTTTTAATTTTATACGGTGTAGTTAATACGGACAACTACCCATGTCAGTGCCGCATCTGAATTATTAAGAAGTTTAAACCCTTTGTTTAAAAATGCAACGATGTCAGGGTTTCAGCACAAACCAACAAATAGCAAAGGCATCAATAACTGGTTATCGTGGGTGCATGTTTGCATGTGTGTGTAGCCTACTAATTTTGCTGACTGACATTCAAAAATAAAGTAATCTATTATCAATACGCTATTGGACAAAAGATGAGACAGGCGATTACCTTGCCGTGACACAACACATATTGTACTTTGATAACTGTTTAATCGATCGCATATTGAATACGTTTGCTTCTATAGAACACGTGCACAGTTGTAATGTTCGCCACACACAGGGTACAGTTACTTTTAAACTACATTATGCTCTCCTATGCTTAACCTGGACCTGGACCTTATTTTGTAGAAGACTGCTATCTAGGATGACATGAAAACCTTAAAACTCCTGGCTCTTCAGGCATGTGTGTCCATTTTTTAGCATTTCAGTTTTAATCTCATTCAATTAACATGGTTGCCGCGTCCTTCCTTTAGTTAAATCACTGATAAACGCGGGCAATACCGACAGGCGTCAATAATAAAATGCGGTTACCTTGCTTGAAGTCAGCATAAGCGATTGAATATGGGGGGGTCATCGTTCCTGATTTATTCACGTCGCAGATGGACCGGGGACTTCACTTTTAAGCCCAGCCAGCTAGAATAGATAAAACTGCCGTCTCTGCTCAGCCGCCGTCTCTCCAACAAAAACGCATCACCAGACTCAGTGCCTCTCATCACTTATTCATTTGGTCAGTTGGTAACGGAGGGAAAGAGCCCCTCTTTTTTCTTCTGTAAGAGTGGTTGCTTTGATTCCGTTCATTTGCCGACACTCCGCGGAATATGCCAACGGTCTCGTTTCGCGAGCCGATCTCTGCCTGGCGCAGCTGCTGGTGGCAGAGCTTGTAGGAGGAGCTCTGTCAGGTGACCAGGTAAATTGGCGTGATGCGAGTACAGTTGTTTCGCGGGCAAAATGTTTCACCTGGAGCCTTAATGGATTAATGATAATGTGTTTTATATATTTTCAGAGATGTATCCTCTGTTGAGTTGGAGATGGTGGCTAGTACCAAGTACCAAGGTAAGAGCCTATATAGGAGGGAGGGAGAGGGCTGTCTTGACTGTGCCAGGCTTTATAAGATGCATCGTTTCAATATTTAAAACAGCATTTTCCTATATAATGTAGAACTGTAAAATGTTTTTCTACTTGTTTAAAGACATATACCCTTTCATTGCAAAGTCAATGGAGTCACAAAGCACATTACATTGTAAATACATATTTTAAAAGTAAAATAGAGGCTTGTCTTTGAAGCATTTTGACACTGGTACATCAAATCTCTTTCAGTCCTGAGTTCCCATCCTGCAATTACACAGGGATTGATGCTCGGGGAGAGTGATGGGGGGTAAATGCATCTTAAGAGGTGGACACCCTGGGGAAATCCGGCAAAGAGGATCAGGTACAGTGGGAGCTACATCCCTCAAGTGTATCAAGCTTTTGGGGCCTCCCAATAATGTTTGGAGAACATCCCATTTGCATGACCATTTATTCATCAGAAAGTGTTTATTTGGAAAAAATTAGAAAAAACAGTCTTACAACATGTTTATTGCAGTGGTTTTAGTCTAAAAAAAACATTGCATATGCTATGTGCCAATAACAGGTTCAGGCCAGGTGTTTGCCCTTCTGTAAAGTGGCTTTGTGATAATCTTTTTTCATACAATTCAATTTTATTTGTATACTTTTTTTTTAACATAAATACACTGAAGAACAGCAGAACAGCTAGCCCCGGCCCTGAACCCCAGTCACACCTGGATTAACCAACCTGAAGAACATTCTAAGACTTCTATACTGTGTATTACTTGTGACTGAAATCCAGCAAGTGAACTAGAATCGTATATGTTTTGGCAGCATTCACATAAATCTTCTGGGAACCAACAATTACGACACCATTATGTTACTTTTCTCTGACTCTTTTGCCCGGTTGCCTGTATTCCTCTGTTGTTCCCTCATCAGCTTTGCTTGTGTAAGGAAAGACTGACATGTCACAGAGACTGCCTGTGATCAGAGACAGAGTGCTCTTTGCTTTCTGTAATTGGTGTTTGTTTTTCTAGAAGTGACGCTTTTCTTCCACATTTGTAATCAGTTGAATAATATGTCATAATTCCAGGAAAGGGCAGACTGAGAATTATTACCAGCTTTTGTTGTCGTACGAAGCATTTTTTTATTCCTAGATGAAAGACATCACCGATTCAAGTGATTCTTTTGTAAATCGCTATTATTGAATTTGTTTGGGGCACGTATTTGAGCAGAGAGCAGAACTGTACCTCAAAAACCAGCAAAATGAATCCAAACCGGAACAACATCATGGATTCCTTAGCATTCTGGAAAAATAATGTTTGTTTTCACCCAGTTAAGGTTTTTTCACGGAAATATCCGTGAAAAAACCTTAACTGGGTGAAAACAAACATTATATATACAGCAGTTAATATTACACATACCTTGCACACAGTATTGTAACTATAATTATCATTTTTATCACCATTTCCAAGTTCAGTGGATGCCAATACTCAATGTATATTGTGATAAGTAAATACATTTAAATAACTGCCAACCAATTTGTGTACAGGATACCTAATGAGGCATTCATTCTAAAGAGCAAAGAACAATATGCAGGATTTTCTTGAGTAAAGAATTGATTCAAATGTTTGCAATATCATCTGCAAAATTAATTTGTTAATTTTTGTTTTCAGTAGCCCTTAGAGTGTATACTTTTTAGAAATTTGTGATTTTGCGATAGAGATTTTGACGATTAATTTGGTGAACTGATGGTCTATATTGCATTGCTGAGAAAAGGCTGACATTTCCTGGAAATGTATTTCATTTGACTGTTCTCAACTCACATAAGATTTCATGTTGTTAGTTATTCTACAGACACCTTACTTCAGCAGTGCTACATTGAGACACTAGATTGCACTTTGATTCTCATACTGTTGTACCCTGGAGCATAAGTACATAACCTGGATTGCTTAAGTAGAAATATTCAGCTCCTTAATTGATTTTATATGTAAAAAGATCTAAGGTGAGCAGGGTAAGAGCATATGCTAAATGCCTATAATGTAGTCAGTCACTGCTTTCCCCTATCGGACAACAGTGTAAGGATAGAGCTGTGGTCTATCTATCACCAGCCAGGCCATTGCTGTCATGCAACTGAGCAGTTTCTATAATGGGCGGTATCTGTCACACTAATAATGTAGTTAGAATAGGCCTTTAATGTAGATACGTACCCAAAAAGTAGTTCTATATCTCCTTATGGACATGGCCATGGATACACATATTGACAGGCTGCCCAAGGCCTTAATTCAATCAGTTTTTGTTATTTGCTTTGATATAAAAAATAAATAAATGAATAAATGCTGTATGTGTCACATTTTTCTGCATGTTTTGTAATGTCAGCATTAATCTGTGTTTGCTCGCTAAGCTGTATTGAAAAGACGTGGCAAAGTCAGTTAAGATCAAACATCCATTTATATTAGGCCATAGTTCCTGGTAATTAATGCATTTTGACTTTTAAAAACCCACTCAATATAAAACTGCAGTTCTCTGCAGTGTAATGTAAATATCCATGATTAGATCTACATCTACATCACAGGTTAATGCAATGGCAGGGCACATTTTATGGTTACCTGTAATAGCTCTAATAACTGCTGGATTTTACATTACATTACAGGCATTTTGCTAATGCACTTATACAGAGCATCTTACACCATTTCTACATCCGATCCATATTTACTGAGGCAATTCAGGTTCAGTACTCCATTCAAAGGGACAGCCTGGGAATTGTACCAGGAACAACCACTGGGTTACAAGGCCTGTTCTCTAATTACACGACCCTGCTGCTCTTTTGCTGCTGAGCCTGGCTGTCGGTCAGCCTGCAAAATTTGACTGAAGCCATTTTTCAACAAACCACTGCTACAAGTGCTCTGACGACCAACTCTATCAATCATGGAATGGAGTCCTGAACTCACTCTTATGTCTCCCGCGTGCTCATTTTCCCCCCTCAGGAGGTGAGTTGTGATATGCTTAACCCCACCTACTGTACCGCTGTCTACAGTAGTCCGCTTTAGCGCCTAATGTTTGCTGCATTATTACCTTTTAATTGGCCTCAGATGGGAGGGAACCTGAAGGTTTATGAAAATACCGGCTGTGCTTCCCAGCTAATCTAAGTTTGTGCTTGAGGAAAACATAATTCAAGCCTTCATAAAATCCTGTCTCAGTGAGGCTTGTTACCAAGGGTTTTACAATGGAAATCATTTTACAAAGCACTACTGGACCTGTCTGTGTGTTCTCCTCGGTCTCTGAGGAGACCAGAAATGTATTTGTTGATCTGCAGTGTTGAATTTAGTTACATTTTAATATTTTTAGAAACATCTGTCATTTCAAAAAGGGTAACATCTGCGTATATTTGTAGGCTACACAATCTTCACAAGGAAAGAAGGTGCTAATTTGTCTTTTATTTGACATTATTATTCATACTTCTTTTTTGTATGGGTGTGATCAAAAAATCTTTAGTTCCACACTCCAGTGAGCTTCTCAAACCACAAAGGAAGAATACCTCAAAGGGCAGGGTCAATCATGACCCGAGGCTTACATACTGCACGGCACTCTGGGATTGATCTTTTCCACACCACAACTGTGCTGCTTGCTCTGAGCCTGTGAGCAGTGGGAGAACAAGGGCAGGCAGGCCACCGCCTAACCATCACACACAAGAAAGAGTGAGAGTGAGAGAGAGAGAGGAGAAGGTTGTCAGTCTATCTGCATGGATGAATATACAGTATGTCATGTTATTTGACTAGCCGAGCGCTCACGCCATAGAACAGAAAGAGAGGGCATTCACAGGCCACATCTATATTTCAGCAGCTCAGAGCTCTTGGGTGGGGGGAGGGGGAGGGGGAGGGGGAGCAGGCTAGCCAGGCAGATCTGATTTTTGAAAAATGCAT
The DNA here is from genome assembly GCF_963514075.1 of Conger conger. NCBI lineage: Eukaryota > Metazoa > Chordata > Actinopteri > Anguilliformes > Congridae > Conger > Conger conger. The sequence continues at coordinate 15,801,611 of NC_083777.1, read as the reverse complement.
GTTGCTTGCAAAGGTAAACTTCTCACTCTGAATGTTCTGCTGTTACTTGAGTGGATGCTCTATAGAACAAAATTGATCCTTGCCATCTCATTTAATGGTGAAGTTTCTATCAATCACACAGGGGGCATTTACATTATACTAATACTCTAATCTTATCCTGATTATGGCTATACTCTAATTATAGAAATGGTCATGGAGGGTCATGGAGGGTCATAATCTGCATATTCAAAACCCGATTAAGATGCCTGCAATTTAAAATCTTTTGATTTTTTTGGAGCATATAGTCATTGGGCCTGAACTGTCAGGCAGGTTGAAGACTGGATGGGAACAAGCTTGGCTGCAGTGTGTACAGTACCATTCCAAATATTGAAAGAATAATGTAAACGCAGCTTTCAGAGTAATCACATTACTACTATCCATGTGTACACAATAATCAAAATGTTGGCATGCACTGATATAGAGTGATCAGGGTGTTGGATGCATGTAAACATATCCATTGTCACAATAATCTTGGGTTACATTATACGCCGATAGGACATCCTCATGCTCGCATGGCTACATACAGTACGCTTAATGAAGGCCTGGTACATTGTATATTTCATTTAATATTTATAAGTCTGGCATATTTAATGAAATCATTTGGGTTACAAAGGAATTCAGAAGTGAGCAGTACATTTTCACATTCCAAATATTACCTACCTGCATTGATATGGTTGGGGACAGTATCAATTTTTCTTGGCAAATCATTTCAACTTCAACTAATATGGCATATTAATTAGAAACAAATCCCAGTCAAGAGTTGCCATGATGATGACGATGATGATGATGATGATGATGATGATGATGGTGCTGATGACTCTGATAATGCCAGGCAGTCTGCTGAAGGTTCCCCCGTCCTGACCTGGTACCGGGAAGCCTGCAGCTGATGAATCTTTTATCAGAACAACAATGCTGAGGTGAGTTTTATAATACCTCCAGGAGTGTGCTGGGTCCTACAGTATTAATAGCCTTCTATTGAAACACAGCATTGACAATCAGCAAATGAATACACCGACTGAGCTCACTGACTGTAGTAAATAGTGGCATATGATTCTCTGTGTTTTTGGCAGCTCACAGTTTGAGATAAATTAAGTCTCATCAAGATGACTCAGTGAAGATATACATGTCACATTGTGACCAGACGTGTTGCTATCACAGCTAATGATAAATAGTGCTGTAGCAGAGCCTACGTGTCCATTGGGATTTACCTGGGAATCTTTTCTGCCGCAGAACAGGGCGAAGCGGCTCCACAGAGCAGCACTGTATTTAACTTACTGCAGGGTCGCTGCTGCATCAGCATTAGACAAACCTCCACTCTTAGATTTTATGTAAGTGTAAATCTGAGAGGACTTTAATATCCGCTCTGTTGCTGTGAAGTCCAATGAGAGGAGAGCCCCTTCGTGTTTTTCGAAAGTTCATTTTACGCTTTTATGTGTGTGTGCATGTGTGTGCGTGCACGTGCATGTGCTTGTGCTCATGAGCAGCCAAGCTTTTTGACATACGAGTCCAATTAAAAGTCAATTAAAAATACATGGTGCAGGCTACCATCTCTAACTTTTATCTCTGAGTTCTTTCGAATAATGGTTTGAAGTTTATGTTTATTTAATGGCTTACATTTGGAGTTCAAAGTAAAACTTACATTTTTATGTTCTCCCGAGCTGCAAATAAAAACATACAGGCAGGGCAGAGATGCGAAGAAACATGCCTCTCCAGTACTTCAGAGATAAGGCCGCAGTAGTACAGCTTCCACAGGTCTAATTATCCCTTACTTACACTTTTTCACTGGCCAAATAGTTTCAATTCCCACAGAAGAGAAGATAGTTTAAGACCTGCGATGCTCCTCACTGCAGTTTTGATTAATGCTTCATTTTTATTACGTGTTGGTAGTGCCACAGTATATGCCCATTTCAACACATCTGTGTTATTTCCATTATTCAAAAGGGGGGAAGCAGAGGTTACTGTTACTGATACTGATAGAGATGGCTGTGGAACGTAACTCCGTTAAGAAGAGTAAATGTGTAATTCCTCTGAAGAAGGTTCAAATTGGTATGTAGTCTTCAGGGAAAGGGTTTGGGAAGACAAAATGGATGCCAGTGTTGTCTGGATGTCAGTACAATAGAACATCAGCAGTTCAGCTCAAGAAGGCAGATCACATGAAACGACCAAAAATAATTAAGAGCTTGGCAAATTTTTGTTCCCGATGACTGGTGTGCTCTTCAGGAGCAATGATACAATACCATAAGGAGAGTCATCTTAATGACCCGAAAATCAAATGTCATTTATAAGTGTCATTTCTAAAGCATATGCAGTAGTTATGTGTATGTGTGCATAATATATACAGTGAGCTTCATAATATCTTGGATAAAGACACTTTTTTTATTGATTGATTTGGCTCTGTACAATTCACAAATGGTTAAAGTGCAGTGCTTAGCTTTTATTAAAGAGTACTTTTTATATGTTTTGGTTTCACCATGTGGAAATTATTGTACTTTTTATGCATAGTCCCGCCATCTCAGGGCGCCGTTTTACTGTATTTTTGGAAGTAAAGAGTTGTAATTCACATCAGTGGAAACAGAATGAGAAAAAAATGGAAAAAATCCAAGTTAAAAAATAACGTCTTACAAGAGCAGATTGGTTGCCACAGCTGGTGGGCCATTTGTAAAGCCGTAGCTGATTAATCATGGCCCACTTCCTTTCTGCAGGAGTGTGTGCATGTGTCAGGAAGTCGGCCCTCCAACTTGACATCACAGCCGGGGAGCCTTGGGGGGTTAATGAACCAGTTGCCGTGGCAGCAAGGTGCCAGTCCCATGGTCGCCCGACTGCAAGGCTGCTGGGTCTGAAGCCACAGCCTTACCCCCCCCCCGCCCACTCACACACACATACACACACATACACACACACACACACACACACACACACACACACCACACCACACTCACGCACACACACACACACACACATACACACACACATACGCATGCACACACACATGCAAATACACACATGCACACACACACACACACACACAACACACAAACACACAAGCGCTTTGGAAAAAGATCATAATGCATTCTGCCCCACCTCCACACAGAAATATACACATGTACAGATGCACGCATGCACACACACACACACACACACACACACACACTAAAAGTAATTTCATTGCACCCCACAGGGATCCAATACCCAGAACACATATAAAAAAATGTAAAAACCTGAGAGGCATTTCTGTCTAATTTAGAAACCATTTATAATTAGACTGCTGACAAAGTTGAGAAAATGAAAGTCTTTTTCCTGTGGCCGATGTGGTGTGTTCAATTCATGGGAAGACGCAAACCTCTCATCTGTTACCTTTCAGAAGCTTTTAGGGTGCACTACAACTCTGCATCAGACATGAGGGCAGCTATTTATACACACGTTTCCTCAGTGCCATTATACTTTCAACTTCAATTATTCATATCTGTGTGAGATGTGAAAATGCTGTGATTTCATTCCACTACACTAAGGACATGATCACCGCCGAGCTCAACAGTAGGTCAAACTTCAAAATCTGATGGAAATGTCTGATTTGTCACATTATCTGCAGATATTAGTTAGGAGAGGTTAGGAGAACATGACTCTTTGGAAATAGCTCCCTTTGCCTGCTCAGAAGTCAATCATACAGAGGAACATGTTATGACGACATTCATCAAAGTGAATATATTAATTATTCAGGATGTGCAAACAGACAGATTTCTGGCCAGACCCTCGGGCGAAATGAATGGGAAAACTTATTCGATTTGTTCATTTCTTTGTACTATCTGTTTCTATCAAATCAGATCCCTTTGTCATACTGTCAGCATTATGCATGTCTTCTTGGATAAACCATGTGATTGGTTTGCTTAGCTATTCTCCAGGCTTGGCTGGTTGAATTATTTTTCTCCACCTACAAAAAAAATGTATGAATCAAAGTTATTGACAAATGTTTGTTGAATCCAAGCCCATTTTTCTGTTGCAGGTCTGTGGTTAAGAATGTTGTTCTCATACTGAAAAACTGCCTCGTCGACATAAAGTTGTTTCGGTCCCTGGGGCAAGTGTAATTAGCGGGTGTTTCGCATCTGCAGATTTCTAATTTAATCCCACTGCAGCAACGGTAGCAGCATCTCTGTGTGTTTTACTTTCACCCCACCTGTAAACATGTTAATGTGTGTAAAAATGTGCAAAAATAAAACCCACCGCGGTAGAGCAAAAAGGCCTGTGGCTGACATCCAAGATGGAGGGCTTCTAATGCCTCATCTCATCACTCTTTTCAGCTCACTTCTTTTATTAAAACTAATCCCAAATGTGTTCCAAATTAATATGCCCCCCTCATTAAAATCTGGTCTCAAACCTCTATGCGTGATATTACAGTACCGCCATTTAGCAGAGCCTTTTTTCCACAGTGACTTGCACTGCTGTGGTGTGAAATCCAGTTATGTCCAGCTTGATATTCCAGCTACCAGCTGTTTCAAAACATAGCTTGAGCTGGTCAAACCGCGTTGAGTAAGGAGCAGGTCTGAACTGGTCATCCAGCCACCAGCTGTTTCAAAACCTAGTTTGAGCTGTTTTTTTCAGCAGGGTGCTTTGATATTTTTTCCTGGTCCATTTACAATACAAGCACAGAAGCCGGTCAGGTTCAGCACCTTGTTTAAGGATAAGACAGCCGTGTCGTACTGGGAATCAAACCCACATCAGCTCTGTAAAATCAGTTTCCAAACCGGTATACGCTGGCATCCGCGAATAGCTTATGGTCTGTGCTCGTGTGTGTGTTCTGTATAATCCTGTACAGGTGTGTCTGTGCAGCTGCCTGTGTTTGTTTAGACTTTAGAGGGAGCCCACTGATCGCAGACGGCTCTGAAAGAAGTGTCAGGTTACATATGTACGCAAAGTACGCAGGGACAAGTGTAACGGACGAGGAGAGGAGAGATTCCTCTGCAGATCTTTTCTCTTGAGACCGCAGCACTCGTCTGCTTTTGTTGTAGCTAACGCTGGTACATTTACTGTAATGTATACACGGCTGGTGGCCTGGGTAATTCGAACAGACAGCCGTATGTACGTAGTTCTCGTGTGTCACTAGTGCTCTGACCAATCAAACTCTCAGAAGGCGGCTGGGCACCTGATCTACATTCATATTTATGGCACTGGGAGCAAAGTAATCCACACAGGACTGCCCAGATTATCTGATGATGCTGATGATGATAATAATAATTATTATGAAATTATTAAATCACCAATTTAAAAAAACAAAAAACCTCTAGGCTGCATGAGGGATTGAGATGTTCAGAACTCTGCAAAGTTTGTAGCTTTAAAAGTGATTTCAAAGTACACCGATTTAAATTATTTTGAAATGGATTATGTATTTCCATTTTTAAGCAGAGATCTTATACCACAGATAAAGTGATAATCATCGGTTATAATTATGAGCTTTGTAAATGGTACATCCATTTTCAGTGGTCCTTCTTCTCAGCCTCTTTTATAAACCATCCTCGTCCGTTTTCATATTAGCAGCTGTGGCAGTATACACCCCTTTCTGAAATTATAGTATTGTATTTTTTCATGGAAAATGTGTCCTTTTGGTTTAATATTCATGTAAACAATGTTATTTATGACATTGATTAAATGTGAACATTGTTTAATTTCACAAATGGATTTATCTTTGAAAGCAATAACAGTAAATTTATAAATGACATGGACATACACATTGGAACAAGTCAACTGATGTTTCTCATTATTACTATTGATCTGCTCTTCCACACTTCTGATGGCCAAATCACTGTTATAATTTCGGCATGATTAGCAGGAGCTGTGACATTCAAACACACACACACACACACACACACACACACACACACACGCACACAGACTGCACAGGCACATTTTCCTGACTGGAGTGAGTGGAGTGGGATTCTTGGAGGTGCTAGGCTGCAGCTTCGGATTACTGAGAGACTCGTCACTGGGATTTATGGGGAATGTGGAAGCACTCCAAAGCAAAGGCTTTCCTCTTAAACCCCTCATGAACAATTTACACACTGACAAGCAGCAAGAGGAAGAACCCCCCACCAGCCGCTGTGTTAGAGCAGCATCACGTTTCTATTTGCCCAGAAATTAGTCTTAGGAAACTAGGTCACCGTCTACGATAAGGAAGTGAGGGCTAAGCTCCTTACACAGGTAAAGCTAAATTAGAAAAATGCAACACAAACTGAGGAGGAACCCAACCAGTCACGTACATGCAGCGGAGGGCTTTCACGCTAAGGCTAAATTAGCAGCATGCGTTTCAGTTCTGCTTTGTTTTCTTCACGCGTCGTACGTTTTAATGGAGATATTATTACATTTGGTGGTAAACGAGCAGGTGTAGCTCACAATAATTGCAGCATTTAAATTTAGCAACCGTTAATTACTGTTTTTTTATTCAACACCTACCCCCTCGTCCTCACCCCCAAGTCTCCGGTCCATACTAATTGCCAATTAATTTATGCACCTGTTTTCTGTTGGCTGATAAAAAAACTAATGACACATGACCCCCGTGAGAAGCGTTACAGTAGTATCGATGTGAAACCGGGCTCAGAGGTCCAAAGTCCTCTGGCACCAGAGCTGGGCTTTAAAGATCAATGAGAAGATCCACAGCAGAAGGTCACAGCTGACCCTCAACTCACATCGTACAAAAATAACATGAATCAGGAGGAAGAGATGAATCTTCTCTGGTTTCTTTCATTCGTTCCCCTTTTTTCATATCACACTGTAAAGTGTTGTGTAGTCAAAAGGATGTGAGGGAGTGATTATGTGGCCAGCTGTACGGAGCAAGTACTGTTTTGTACGAATACAAAACAGCCCCCTTGCTTTGAAATGTGTAAGGACCTTTGTAAGTTTAATGTCCTCCAAAATTATCCCAACCTTGATGAAGAAGAAGAGAAGTGACTTTAACATGAAATGTTTTACTTTAATAAATGAAACAACCAAACACTTTTAGCACTTTTCACAAATTATAAATGATAAACTTTTAAATTTTCAAAAAGCAAACTGTCAGACATATTCATACCCTTGGTTTTTATGTTTTTTTGTTTTGGGCTGGGGTGTGTGGAGGGTTCATGGCAATTCTGCCATACCGAATCTTTCAAGATTCCTCAGATGCAAATAGACATTATTAGAGGTGTGTATAATTGTGATATAATTACATCAAAATGATACACATTTTTGAGTATACCATATATCTTGCTACCTGAATCTTTAAATCTTTATTTGATACAGCCTTCTTTGCTCATCTTTATTAAGGCTGTGAATAATAATGATGCTATATAGAAACTGCCGATAACGAGGTCTGCTGGTGTTTATGTCTTGGGTGGTTTTCACCAGGTTTGATCCAAAAGTAGCATGATAATATTGTCAATTGTGCTTTCCACACTGGTCTCCCTCAAATAACACACAACCTGACACAACCTGAGCCTTAATCTCAGCCTTCTTCGACTTGCACTTACACTTGAAACACGCTGCGCACGTTTCCATGAGTTTCTCAAGCCGTGTCTGCTCTAGACCTGAATCTGTTCTCCTGGAGAGGCAAACGGTGGAAAGTCACCTGCTCTGTCTCCAAAAAACGGACTTTCTGGAAAGAGAACACCAAGGTTTGGCTTGAGAGGTGGGATGTGTAATTTCTAATCACTAGCATTGATATTAAGGTATGCTAAAATGACCTAAAGCTAATTCTGAACAGAAAAGTTATGTGGTTAATCTCAGCATCACCATATTTGGTGACAAAATTGTGTGGCTAGCAATGCTGGGGGTAAACTGCTTGGCCCTGAGGATTGTGGGAGCAAACTTTACAGCTTTTAAAATTTATAACAATAATATTTTCCTCAATGAGCAATAATGGAAGCTAAGGCTTTAGAACATTGTCATTAACATTGCCGTTATAAAGACAGTCTCTAGTATTGTAAAAATTAATTGCTTGGCAAATTAAAGCCATCATCTTTTAATAACATTTTTGGGTTCTCAAATTAATCAGGAGAATTACAGTAAGGGGGAAATGTCACATCCTGTGTTAAGAATGTTTATTTTTGGACAGTGGATTGCAGGATTCATTTTCCTATTTGTGGAGGTCTGACCTTTCCAAAACAGGGAGGGACATGCAGGGAGAGAGTGAGAGAGAATGAGACAGAGAGAGAGTGAGAGAGAATGAGACAGAGAGAAAATGAGAGAGTAAGAAAGAGGGAGAGAGTAAAGGGGGGAGAGGGAGGCAGGGGAGGACTGATGAGAGGAAAATCAGTCTCAATCTCCGTCAGTCTTTATTGATCTTCATGTGTAACGACTTGCTACCCTGTGTTTCTGAATGGATATTTCCCAGAGGGAAGTAAAACACACTGCAAAACATTGAACGTCGACAAAGCTTTGAAATTATTCTGATCAATTTGAACTCTCCTCATAAAACCTCCTGTTTTTATTCTATTCCGAGCTACCGCACTGTGCTGTCACCTCACACTGAAAGACCAAGCCTATCACCTGACCCCAGAGCTGCTTCGGGCTTCTGGGTATTCATATTTCAACTTGAAAAATAACCGACTTCTGAAAACCTTAAAATAGGCAACACTCATTAATGCGCAGAAACGAGGCAGAAGAGGGGTGTGTGTGTGTGTGTAGGTGTGTGTGAGGGATGTGTACATGCATATGAGAATATGCACGTGTGCACAAATGCACACACTTATATTTCTCTGGCCATTTGTTTTTGCATAGAAACGTATGTGTTTGTGTGTGTGTGTGTGTGTTTGAGGGAGGGAAAAAAAGATATATTAACATGTTGGCGAGTTACAAGTTTTCAGTCTGAGATCTGATGATCAGACCAGCGAGCAGTGAATATGTCTGCACGGATCCACGTGGCATATTGCACAGACGTCACACGGTTCTCTACTTCCACGTTCACAGCTGACGTGAGGTTTTCCACAGCTGTTCCACAGTTGTCTGTTATGTGTCACTTTACAGTTATACACGACCCACTCACTTCTCCATGGGAAGACCATTTCCAATTAGCGCCAGGTTACAGGACTGATAATGACTGCGTTTTGAATCACTTCTGGTATGCTGAATTATTCTTTCACACAAATTGAGATCTTGTTAGCGCTTGAGGCTGTCCATGCAGGCTTTGATCACAGTCGTAGGATTAATTTTACAGGCACTGACACCAAAGCGATGGCTTCCAAAGAAAACAAAAGACTTTTCCTTCTGCACTTTTTTAATTTCATTTTTTGTTTTATCTCGTTGCCGGGAACCATTTGCCACTGATTTTCACAGGAGGCGTTTGATGTTATTCATGTCTGGTGGTGCCGGGAGAGACGAGAGGGCAGTGGCGGCTGCCTTTTTTGTTTTTTGAGACTGCAGAGTTTCGGTGTCGTGGAGCATTTCGGCGGGGCCTCTTTGATGAGCGCGTGGAGCTCCGCGGTGTCTTGGCGGCCTCTCTGCCAGTCCACTTCACCGCTTCGGGCCACCAGCACGGAGACTCGTCCCCAACGTGTCATCCGTTTACGACACTTCAGTAACACGGTTCGGAACGAGCGGGGCTCCTTTAGAAGTACACCACTGTACATTTCTATGATGCCCTAGTATAGTGCATTTACTATCTAGGAAGTGTGAAAATTAAAGGCGAAAACTCAATAGAGTGTTACAGTTTGTATTCCTAAAACCTAGAAGTGAGTTAGATTTCCAATGCTTTTTCCCCATAGGGTTTTTGATGCAGAAAATACAGTAAGGTCTGTGGTTAATATAAGCCTAAGAGAGTTTCACATTTCGACGACATAAAATACACACTTTAATATCAGAATTTTGAAGCTGTTATGCACTTTAAAAAAGCCATTTGCTTACAATTTGGTTCCCAGAATAATTTCACGCCATTATGTCGAACACGACATCCTTGCCGTCTGGTGTAGCTAGTCATAGCTTGTGTTCGCACTTTTTTCCAACGTTTCCACATGAACGGAATAATAGTGCTTTTCACCCCACACAAAACTGTTTTGGTTATCTTAAAAAAAAAAAAACAATGTTACAATGCTATTGAGACAGGCCAGGGAGGTTATAGCAGATACATCTAATACAGAGAAACCATTGGCTTGTTCAGCATTGGTGGACTGGGGTGAGCTAGTCTGAAACTTGAGTGGAGACATCAGTGGAATGTGACTAATTGCTGTAGTTCACTTTAGCCTAATGTTAGCTTTCTGCATCCTATATATTAACTGTATATGTGAAAAACTGCAAAAAGAAAAAAGTGAGTGGATTTGGGGAGATTATCTTGTTGAACAAAATGTGTGAATATCGTAAGCCTTTGTTTGCAACAGAGCTTATTTTCTAAATTTCTCCAAAACTCCATGGCAGAAAAACTTCCAGATGCAAAAAACATGCAAACTGTCACACTATTACTGTGCACCCTAAAAAAAATATCTTAACAGTTTAAGTAGTAAAAAGATGTGCAAACTTGTTTTGAAGTAGGTGTGTTTTTTAATGACGTCTCGGGGGATGTTGGGGTGAGATTATTGAGAGGTGGTGTGACAGAAAGGATGCATGGCTTGGGTGGGTGTTTTCGCAGACAGGCTTGGGTGTGTCTGGGCCATGTCGTTGAAGGAAAGGGGAACTGGCATACAACACAAAGCTTTTTTTTTTTTTTACTTTTGATCTCCTAACTGTTTTAGGAGGTGAGTTTATGCACACTAGAAGCCTGATTCACATATGTACAGTTGTGCAGCGCTAAAGCATGTCGTGGCTGCTCACTGGACAGTGGAGTCAGATCTGAGTGGCGCACTGGAGGTCAAAGTTGAAACTGTGCAATTCACTGGAGGTCTGAGTTAGTTACCCCTGTGTAGGTCACAGGAGGTTACAGCCGTTCCTGCACTTACTGTACTGCTGGAGTGTGAAGTCACACCTTTGAAGGACATCTCAGGTCATTCCTCTGTAGGCCACTGGAGGTTTTCACACCTGGGCAGATCGCTTGAGGGTGAACTCTACCAGGCACTGAGGTTTATCTACTTGACAGTAGTCGAACTGATTTCTGAGCTGCCAAGGCAGCTGGGTATAAAGGTTGACTGCATCTTTCCAGAGAAAGGGGGTAATGATGTTCATACAGACATGAGTCAAAGGAAGGCACTTTGTGTGCAGCTCAGTAGGAGGTCTTGCAGGAACACAATCACCCAGCAGGGGTCGCTAATGAATGTTGAAGATGCTGTAATCTCCGCTGACCGAAGCCCTACTAACCCCGCACGGGCCCAGCCTCAAAGCGAGACGGCGCATTAGCAGGATGAGCTACCCAGCTGGGCTGTAACATCTTTCTGAACAGACACAAATGTGTAAGTGTTTAAAATGACTGGTGGATGGGTAGCCCAGAACAGTTGGGATATGACAGTCATCGGCTTCCACAGATGAAGGCGTCCTGTGGGTGCAGTTTAAATCACCAAGGGTATTTTAAAGGGAAACATTTAAATACTCTTTCCGTCTCTGTTCCTCCATTTGCTCCTTCATTGCAGAAAAAAAAAACCCTCCTTTAAATTGAAGGGATATTTATGAACCATGGAACACAAAGGACTCTTTTTAAAGGAGTTAATATATCATTGAAATGCAATTCGCTTTACTGACACGCTTTGTGAATCGTAAAACATTTGTCTAGAAGACTTCCCCGTCTGAAGCCCCGCGGCGTGGGGATGACAGAATGGGAATCGTCATGCCGTTGATGGGACCATAAGGCTTGCCGCACCTGTCTCCCCCGTTCGCCAAACGCTCCCGCAAGCCCGCTGCGAAACTCGCCCATCGCTTTGTCGCCCGTGATAAATCTTCAAATGATCCAAAACCTGAAGGAAGGGCTCCCTTCACACTCCATTTGCCGCAGTGCTAACATAAATCACGTCTGAAACAAACGCGCCCAAAGCCCCCCCCCCCCCCCCCCCCCTCCTTTTCCCACAAGGAGAGTTTCTCCCCTTCATTATCACTTACATTTCTTTGAGCACCATTTCCATTTTTCTTCCTTTATTCTTTTTTTTTTTTTTTTTGGAACTGGAAAGCGGAAGTTTTGGCGGGCTTTAATTGTGACAGGGCTGGTATCTCGGAGGAAGGAAGGGTGTACGGTATGATGTCATGGAGAAGGTGCGGTGTGTTCATTGTGATGTCACAGAGCACGTTCGGTGACCTCACGGCTGCCTCTAAGCATTGGGCACAGCAGACTCCATTTCATATCTCTCTCTGTTTCAGCAGAATGAGTCTCTGTCACGGCCCTGTGGAGCGATTAAAGATAAATAGCAATTAATCTCCTCTGCCTAGCAAGTCTGTGTGTTTGAGTCACAACACCATCATAACCGTTTGCTACAAGCAAGTATTATTGGGGTCTTGTTTTAGCATCAGTAAAGTTCACTGACTTTCCCAAAGGGGGCCATTTCATTATTAGCTTTGAATGAATTGAAGGAAAGGTGGTGATTAGTTGAGGAGATCACTCTTGTGGCTCTCAGAATGATTTTATAACGCTCTAATATTTTCCCTCTCTCTTGTCCGCACACTTGAGATCCGGTTTCCAGGGTCATCGTCTGAAAGCGCCTTTATTGCTTCTCAGTTGGAATAAAGGGATGTTTCTCTTTGTTCATCAAGGGTTCTTGTCTCTTCTTTCTTTTCTTGGGACGATTCCTGGCTCCACTGAAGTCACATTCTGGATTCATTCAGTCCCCTCCTCCACCCCCTCATGATCTCTGCAGCCTGGCCTTGAGATCTAAGAGAAAGAAAACATTATAAAGAAAACAGTAAGCATTATTGAAAAGGAATGATGGCTTTTCATATTCTTATGAAATAAACATAGAGATGCTCCTCTTCATCAGTACTGCCAAACATTATTCTGCTTATATCCACGTTGTTGGATCAGAAATGAGATGAAAAGCTAATTGAGCAAATTAAACCAGGTCAAGTAAGACTGTACTTTTAGGCAAGACAGAAATACTGCATATTTTGCTAATACCAGAAGATTACAAAAATTTTGGAATTAACCACACCAGCTATCTACTTGACAACATGGTGGAAAAAGCATCATCTAGCATGTTGCCAAGTCATCTACCATGCATCACTGCCGATTTGTGTCAGAAAATCTGATTCATTTCTCATTTCCACATGTTGCGGTCACATGCTGAGAGTACAAACGTACTGGCCAATCATCTGCCAGGCATGTCCCAATCTAATTCTAAAAATGAAAAGATACAATTGGCCAGAATGTTGGAAAAATGACAACAAGCGACTAATTTCTTACTGCACATAGTGATTGGAGAGCTGCAGTTATTATTCACAAATATTTCATCAGCTCACAGTCCCTGGAGCAGGGTGTTCCTAAAGGTGGTGGAATTTTAGGGTAAATAAACCAGCTCTTGATTTTAACAACCAGCAGATAAACCTAGTCAGCAATCCAAGTGCAGAGACCAACACGATGTTCTTTCGGCTGAATGAGCCTAATTCTTTTTTTATGATTGCAAGATACACTGTGTCGTACTGTAGAAATTGACTTACCGCAATATTCATATTTTACTACTGTTTACGATATTGGTGTTTTATTCATGTTCATTTCCATAATGACATAGAGGGGTAGTTTTCCTTCAGGGTTTTTAAAATATTACTTCAGTTATAATATTATGCCTGTTTTAAAATGGCCCAGACAGTTTTTGTTTGTGATGAAAAATACTCAAGATACTTACAGAAGTTTGTGATGATAGGGCATTTGGGGCTTTACAGTAAAAAGAAAATGCTATAAGTAATATTTAATCTCACTTTCGGTTGAAATGTTTTATTATGGAACATACAACCTAAGGCTGATGCAGGCGAGGAAAGACGTACCGGCATAGTAAGTAGATGCAACCATGTGTTCTTCAGATTTCATCCTTTGCTTTTTTGGCATACTAAAAATCAAATTCGCTCACAGTGCTGTGTGCTGTCATCGTGTAAATGCCATCAAAAAAAGACATATACTAATAGACTGCAAAACAATACAACAATAAGCCCTCTGAAATGGCAGTTTGTGTGACTCACACTGACCTGTGCTGCAGATTATGGAATCTGTGAGACCGTTTAATGAGCGTAAATAAATGAGAGCTCTGCTCTGTGTGAAAGATGGAAGATGCCGCTTGCATTGTTCTCACCAGCCGGTAGTTCAAGGTTTCAATGTCAAAAGACCGGTTTTTGCAGTTTCCTTGGGAATAATAAGACCTGCTTCGTGATTTCATACAGTGGCTGCTCAAATCTTCCGTTGCACACGTGGCCACACGCTGCACTCACTACAAGGTTCTGCTGCGCTTTTGGAATCGTGAATTATTCATGTTTTTTTCAGGGTTTAATGATTCGCACATTATAGTGGATGGACAGAGGCATTCTGGTCAATGTCAGGGTTCCAATTCGCACCCAACAGCATCGGAATTCAAAACAGGGGACTCTGGGAAGCGTGGGATGGGGGTGCAGGCAGAAAGGAGTAGATCAGAAAGGAGGAAACGCAAACAAAATGAATCTTTAATATCGGTGAAGTTTCCCCTCTCCCCTCCCCACACGCGTCCCTCTTCAAGCTGAAATTCTCAGACGGTGAGAAACCTCTGTCTTAATTAGCCGTATTTCAGATGTGGGCGAAGTGGAAGGTGCCGCTCGGCAAACATCAAAAGGTCTTAATAACGGCAGCCGTGGATATTACACGCAACTGGCATCAAGGGCTCTTCAGCCAGCTCATTTCCTGTAGGTGCAAGGGATGTTTGTCACAATAGCAGGGGGGATCCTAATATAGTCACAAGTGTGTGCGGTAAAGTAGGCAGGTGAAGCAGGCAAACATGTGACCGGCATCATGAGGCCTGAGGACTCTCGTACGCTAACATTAACCTGCTGGACATTATGACTCCATTAACCATTAAACATTAACCATGTCGCCTGCTCTTTTTGCTAATGATGTTTGCAATGCACTTTTACTTCCCCCGTAGTAATATTTTGGGACCCTGGCATGATTTGATGGAAAGGGCAATCCAAGCAAATAGGAAATGTGATGAGCTATGCCATATTGTGAGTCTCTTGCATGAGGAGGTCACAAAACCACAAATTCAACGATTAAGTACTTACTGAAAAAAGTTTTGGAATGACTGTCACAGTTCCTAAACTTGCAAAAAAAACTTTGGAACCTGGTGTAGGTTTATCAAAAAGATGTTGAATTGTAATTAATAATAGTAAAACACTAAAGCTGACAGTAAAAGGAGCTCCAGAATGTTTGGGACACATTCTTTTTGGCTGCCATACTTTGCTCTTGCCATCACTCTGACTCTTAAGCTGATCTTGGTCTCATCTGTCCGCAAGACCTTTCTCCACAACTCTGCAGGGTCTTTTCGGTGTGTTTTTAAAGCAGCAAGCTGGCCAGCCCGTTTCTGTGGCTAACTACTGGTTAGCATCTTTGTCGTCAGTGTTGCCTTTGTAGTTGTCTTTTGCGGACAGTAGTCATTGACATTGACATTTCCTTGCCTACTTCCTTCAGTGTTTCTGATCTGTTCGACTGGTGCCTGGGGGGGTTTTCTTCATAATTATTTGGCCTGTAGGTCTTCCTGGACCTACCAGGCCCTTTGTGATTGCTGTGCTCACCAGTGCTCTATCTTCTTAATGATGTTCTAAACATCTGATTAGTAGGCCTAACCCAGTGGTTCCTAACCTTATTGGAGGTACTGAACCCTGCAAGCTTCATCAGTGCATTCACCAAATCCTTCGTAATTGGAAAAATAAAATATGATTTCTTCAAAACATAGGTATATATTTTATTGGAAAATAAAATATATACCTATGCTTTTATCGAACCCCCTGGGTTTAATAAGGACTTTTTTTTTCTTCAGCCTCAGTTTCCTTGACTTTTAGTCCTCCTGTTGACAAATGCCAATAACAGATTCAAAAGTCAATTTGAAGACTAGATACTGAAAGCTCTCTTGCACCTGCAAGGAGAAAGCAACTGGACACACCTGACTAACATGAAATTCTGTGAAGCCATTTGGTGCGCTGAAATGGGGGAACTATGGATAAAAAGGGCTTTAATATGGTGAAACCAAAAATGTATACATATACCCTTTAATAAAAGGTGAGAATCTGCACTTTAATCACGTGATTTGTTTGATTACAAATCTAACATTTTAGAGCACAGACCCATATCACCATATCAAGAAAAAAAAAGAGATATATTCCTTTGTCCCAAACATTATAGAGCTCATTGGATGTTATGTTTAACTATGTACCATGTTGGACTTGCTGTCAGCTTCTGTTCACTTACAGATGTACTGTGACATACCCTTTGACCAGGGGTGCACAGACTTTCACAGAGTACAGTATTTTCCCAGTAAACTTGTAGAAGGATACAATTACTTCAGGACTTTTTAACCGCTCCATACAGAAATTTGATTAAGATGAATTCAAGCTAAGCAAGCAATTTTGGGAAGTTGGAAGCGATTTCCTTTTGCAACAATGCAGAATAGACACGTTCCGCACTGAAGTCACAGTAGTACTGCCAATAACACATCTTACCCCACTCTTTCAATAAAAAAAGAGTTCAGTGCTTAAACTTCCCAGATGACTGAAATCATTCATAAGCCTCTGTTAGATAAAACATTTTAAATATCCCAATTATGTTCCAGTAACAGATTTATTACAGCTTCTGCTTGAATAAACGAGTCCTGTTACAGGAATTTATTTGACGTGCAAGATTTAATATGATTCCAGTACTGAAAAATCAGTTGTGGCAGTCACAAAATTACAGTATTTGTACTGTTTGTGATGTGTTCGCTCAGTATTCAGTCTGTTTATGTTGGAAAGGTCATGACTCAAGATATTTTTTATCAAACCGCAGATTAGGAGTGCGTCTCCGCCTTAAGCCATTCATTAACATTTTACTGAGCTAAAGGCAAGTGGAAATAAATGTGTGTAATCGTCAAGTGCCATTCTTTTCAGAACGGAGTGTGTTATCTTTATTTTAAAGCATGTCCTCTGGCAGCTCTCTTATCTCACAGGAAATCCTTCCAACTTTATCAAAATCCATATGGCAAGTATCAGAGAGGTGGATTTGAAAAAGTGCGCTGGAGGATCTAGAAATCATCAAAGCAAAAGCTGTTTTTCTCCTTAATTCATTTTTAAGGTGAAGGTGGGGGGGGGAGGGGCAGTGCCAGAATGATCTTAGTTTCCGGAGGGGAATTGGGCACGATTTCAGAGGGTGCCAGAACTGGAGGGGAGTATTTTTCTGATCAAACAGGATATGCTTTTAGGTATGGTGGTCCGGTGAGAATACTGGACAGGTGTGAGTGGGGAGAGACTTCAGAGGGTCATTAACTCCAGTGCCTGGAGCAGAGTGGAGTCATTTCTTTGCTGTTGCGAATGGTCACTTTTGTTGCATGAGTCTGGCACACAGGGCGATTTGGAAATTGGTGAAATGGCTATGAGAGACATACAGATGTAGTCAGTATAAACCAGCTCTTATTCCTTAGTTGTTTGTCTTTTTGCCAGAAGAGTTGCCAAACGGGCACGGATGGTGCAGTGGGTAGCACTGCCGCCTCACAGCAAGGAGGTCCTGGGTTTGAATCCCGGTCGGCCGGGGCCTCTCTGTGTGGAGTTTGCAAGTTTCCTCCGGGTACTCCGGTTTCCTCCCACAGTCCAAAGACATGCAGGTTAGGCTGATTGGAGAGTCTAAATTGCCCGTGGGTATGAGTGTGTGTGTGAGTGAATGGTATGTGTGCCCTGTGATGGACTGGCGACCTGTCCAGGGTGTATTCCTGCCTTTTTCCCAATGTATGCTGGGATATTCTCCAGCCCCCCTGCGACCCTGTTCAGGATAAGGGGGTTAAGATAATGGATGGATGGATGGAATTGCCAAACGCCAAATCAATAAAGCTTTGGGTATAACTAGGTTTGTAGAATGAGTTTTATCTCTTTTACCCTATAAAATGAAGTGTTACCCTATAAACTTTGGCTCTGTGTGCTATTATTTTCTGTTTCCATAGGATGACTGCGGAATGTTCATGAATAATTTGTAACAACCCCCCTAGCTTATTTTTAGTGATAATAAAGATACACCACCCAGTCTTACAAAACACCAATGAGGATTTCTTAAACACCACTCCGCCTTGGTGGCATCATCTTTCAACTCTTAACCATAAAGTGCAAATCATACACACATAAGGCTCTAGTTTATGTATTTTGTGGTTTACTCCATGAACACATTTTTCAACAAACATTTCATAAAACGGTTTAATAATATATAAAAATAAATCTTTTTGTAATGTCATGACTGTACATTTTATTAAATTTGAATTAGACCTCAAAATGTAATTATTATCTATAGACTTAACATGGCAAGACACAATGCTAACATAAATGCTAATCTGAAGTTCTTAAAGGACCGTTATGTTCAGCAACGTTATCATGTGCAGGTAACTTTAGTAGCCAGATGACATTCCAGGCAAGCAAGCACTCAATTTGTGAAAACATGTTCGATACAGTGAAGCATGCACTGCCAAAAAGAGACCAGCTAGGCCAGCGTACATAAACAGAAAAATGTACAGCTAAATTGCCAGCTATGTTAGTTAATTTCACTCGTGATAAAGACCAACAAAGTGAGTTCACTAGGCTAGCCAGCTAGCTCTAGCTACATGGAAAAATGGCAGTGACAGTGTTAGCCTTTATACTTTTAAATCATGCATTGTTATATATGCTAGCTAACTATAAAAACAAAACCTTTGATTGAGAACTCACTTCAACCAAGAAAAAAGTCAAGGTCTCAGCCAAAGGTTTTATTTTTAATGCATATTTATAATGACCTATCAAATATTAATTGAACCTTCCGGTGTAAAAACTAAGGAAACTAATCACAAAAATCACAAATGTTTTAAATGAAATGTTTTCATTTGCTGAAAGCCTCAAGACAGGAAATTAAATTGATCAGCCCTAATGCTAACAACATTAATTGGTCAATTACTTTTGGACAAACATGAATAATTATGTATAGGCCCGTATGTACATATAGGCTACTGTAGCCTACAGTATATTGTACACCTGCTTCTACACTTCCAGAATGACATACAGTAGGCCTATATGAAATAGGACACATGGGCATGGTGGAAATAAAGCATGCTTCATAAAATTATAATAATTATAATAATTTATATAATAAATTTGTTGCACAAATAATTTATAATAATTAGATTGCCTCTGATTAAATATGAAATTTTGCCACTACACTTTACAGGTGTATTTTGAGGCTTTCAGCAAATGCTAACATTTAACTTAAAACATAGTTTTTTTGTGATTAATAGATATCATGGACAGAACACAACACATATATGAGGCTTACAGACAACTTAACACCACACATTACACCAAAATTGCCGGACATGGACATAACTATACACATGGAACAACATCATACTGCCACTCTTAAAAAAAAATCCATCACAAAGAAAACAATCCTAAACCTAGGATTTTCTACAGGAAGTCCTGCACGAAAGCCACCGCAGTCCTGGAACATACCATACGAGGTCTCATTGTTTCGGACTGCAACAACGAATCCTACAGGATGACTGAATACACTGACTACTTTCTCACTCCACTATCCACAAAACACAACAGCTACGACTTTATACCCAAAATAAAATTATTGGTCTTCTACTGCTGTACCCTATCCACTGAATCCTTATTCAGAGATGCTCCGATGACTGTTGTAATGTGTGATTTTTTGCATTACTGTCACCTTCCTGTCAGCTTTGACCAGTCTGGCCCTTCTCCACTGACCTCTCTCATTAACAAGGCATTTTTGCCCACAGAACTGCTGCTCAATGTTTTTTGTTTGTTTTTCGGCACCATTCTCTGCAAACTCTAGAGATTGTTATGCGTGAAAATCCCAGGAGATCAGCGGTTTCTTAAATATTCAAACGACCCTGTCTGGCACCAACAATCATTCCATGGACAAAGTCACTTAGATCATATTTGTTCTGAAAGACCGCTGAACCTCTTGAACATGTCTGCATGCCATTATGCATTTAATTGCTGCCACATGATTGGCTGATTAAATATTTCCATTAACGACCTGGTGTACAGGTCAACCTAATAAAGTGCTCAGTGAGTGTATAATGTAAATATACAACTCTATGTGTAGCTATTGGAACATATGCAGGAACTGTAGACCCTTAATGGCTCTATCAATACTTTCAACAAGGACTGAATTAATATACCTGCAGGAATTGTAAGTCCAGTATGCGGAGTTCTCAGCAGAACCCAAGTTTAGACCAAATCTAAAGTTTGCAGAAGAATAATAATAAGAATGGGTCTTCTTAGATCAAAACTTCACAGCCATGGTTCCTGGGCAGACAATCAGCAGCTTTCCAATGGCCTCTCCACACCCATTGCCAGTGCATCAGAGATTGAATTAAGTGGTTAATTCAAGTTTATGATAAGTTGATTCTGGTCCTCCCAGAACAGACATCAGTGGCATCTCTCCAGAGTACTGAGTTAAAGACCTTTAAAGATTAAACATCATGTTGTGTTTGTTTGTTTGTAGCTCAGTGGGTATTTATTATGGAGAAGAATAATTTTCCATTTGATTATGTTATCAGGGGTACAGGCCTGCACTCATGGGGAGATCGGTAGGTTTGCAAAATATCTGTTAGCTGCTAGTCTCAATAGTGATTTCAGACACAGAATTATATCATTTTCTTTTTGTCTTTTAGAATAACAATGCTGTTCATTTCAAAGGTTACAGTGATTAACCTTGCCTGGATCAGTTGTAATTCTCAGTAATGGAACCATGTTCTTGCAAAAAAGAATAATGAAAAAACAAAAGCAAATAGATTCTTTCAAATTTGTCTGTGAAAAGAAACATATCCAAACAACAAGTCTGTTATTGTAAGATTATGGAGTGTGCAAGTATATGGGTAGGTGACTTTTGGCAGAAGAGGCAGTCTAAATGCTTAACTCTGGGCTGAGATTAAGAGAACGAAAGCAATGTTAGACCACCAAAAAAAAAAAAAAAAAAAAAAAAAAACTGGCCTTTGTTTGTTTTTGCCCGTTTTGCTTTGATATATTTCATGCAGAACCATCTAAGTGTGGGTGCCGTCTATCTGTCTGTCCATGCATGCATGTTTGTTATGTATTTTGTATTTTAACGCCTGTAGCCTAGTGTCCAAGGTACATGACTTAGACCTGGAAGGCTGGTGGTTCAAGCCCCGATGCTGCCGCTCAGCTGTCAGGCTTTTGAGTAAGGTCTTGACCTCACATTGCTCAGAGG
Organism: Conger conger; assembly: GCF_963514075.1. Taxonomy (NCBI): domain Eukaryota; kingdom Metazoa; phylum Chordata; class Actinopteri; order Anguilliformes; family Congridae; genus Conger; species Conger conger. Next base: position 15,780,292 of record NC_083777.1, on the reverse strand, counting down.
GGATTGTCCCCTGTCTAATCAACTGTAAATCGATTTGGATAAAAGTGTAGCCTAAATAATAAATCATAATTATTAAAATTTTTAACTGCCTACCTGAGGAATGAAGATGGTAACTAGCCTGGCAAATTTACAGTAATGTAAATGTAATGTATTAATGAGCCTTATAAATGTTAAATAAGTAAATACAATAATATCTATTTAAGTATTTACATAAACACATAACATACATAAAGGCTGTCATAAGTGAAGAAGGGGGGATCAATCCAAAAAAAAGCTGAAGGTTTTGAAGGTAGGCTACCGTCCATAACTTAGCTTGACTGATCAAACAAAATTTGTTTAATTCTGCATAAAAACCATTATTACATAATATTACGATACCATCATACCGTCACACATTCCTGTCATCAGAAAGCCAGCACTGGTGCTGGGACAAAGATTATAAAAAATATAAAAAAGGAAAAGCTTGTGCTGAAAGTGTAATGTTGCAAAATATTTTATCACGTGAAAATAAACATTTTCTCCGTAGCCCCCGAACGATGCTCTGTTTGAATATAAATTAGTTTTAAAAGTCAAATTACCTCTGTCAGTTTTGTGTTAGTCATATGTGAAAAACAAAGCCAGCAACTTCGCATCATTTTAGACCCTTGGCTTTAGTGAACGCGACGCCAGACGACACCCAGATGGCATGCCTTTCCACTTGTTTCCAAGTTGCACCACCACCTGTTATTTATGGTTAATTTAGACTGCGGCAACAACTCAGCCCTCAAAGGAGGCGATAACCGTTTTAACGACAGAGCAAATGTATGAGGTAGGAGGGAGAGAATCAAAACTAACACCCCTGTCAGGTTTTCGCACAGCCCAAACTGCAAGAATCCATCTCTGTCCCTGCGACTTCGACAGAACAGGACTGGGAAATGCCCACAGGGGGGAAAAACACTTTAATTTCATTCTGATGAGATTTGGAGCACAGCCATGTGTCATTATCTCATACAGGAAGCTTGAACGATAATGGCGTTTTTCTCTCATGCTCCCTTCACCCCATTATCCACAGTGTCAAGAGCAAATCAATCGACAAATCCATTGTTCTAGCTGCAACCAAAAACATAATTACCACGCTCGCTTGTAAGTCACCGTCACTATCGGTGGTTAGCGGTAAATTAGGGGAAAATAAATTGTCCAGAAACTTGGCCCCGTTTAGCCTGAGGGGCAAAGCTGGCAAGAGGAAGGAACAGTAATCCAAACATTTAAGTTTTGCGCAGGTTTTGCCCGACAAGAGTAAAACCACTAGAGATCCTATATGAACACTGACTTGTTTCGCAACACTGGCGCCATCCAACATAACAAGTGCCGTAAATACACGATGGAGTGTGAAATGTGGAACGTGCGGTGAGAACGACGGTGTCTATATCAGCAACAGCTGAAGCTGACGTGTTATAAATACAACATTGCATCACTTTTGATGAGATTCTGCTAAATGCCAGTAAAGATAAGATTGGAACATGTTTCTTAACAGTAGATGCTAGCAACTCCTGGAACCACTCAAGGGATGTAACAAACCCTACTGTGAGGAAAAACGGTAAAAAAAATAATTAACGTGATATAGTGTAGCTATTAAATAACACTTACATTTCCATATGTTATTATGACAATTCCTTCTGGATGCTTGTTTAATTCATTTATTTCGTAACATCATCATGAACGTGGCGACTGGAGAGGGTGTGGCTTAGTTTAACCTTCAACCAATCATTAACCAAGCCATTAAAGGAAAAGATCATTCTATTCCCTTTATTAAAGCAAGCTAAATCAGCGCATGGCTTCGAACCACTAAAGTATAGCTAGCACTGTTAAGAAAAGTGATCTCCGTAGACACAATGAAGGTGTTAAGGTCTGGTAGTGATGGAATACCTGGAAAAAAGTTAAATCTATTATGTAAATATATTTTACCTGTTGCTTTTTGAACGTAGCCAGGAGTTGTAGACTAGATTATTTGGCTTGCTTGGTCTTAGTTCATTCAAGCTGGGTAAGACCACATGTGAACAAAGCATCTGCTCTGTTTACACCGGCTCTAACACAGATGTTGAATACTGTCCCTGTCAAATGAATGCTGTAAAATCATTTAAAAAGTCATCATAAAATAGGCCCACCGAGGAGGCACACAGACAACACCCCTGTCTGGCACAAACACACAATCCCATATTCCACCTAGTGCGGGCTTCCTGCTGTGTGTTCATTACAGCCTTGTTATGCGTTGTGGATACAGAAGACCCACAGAAGGTCATTCGCCGTGCCATTGCACAATGCCACTCATCCAGTTAATTCCAGACCTCTATGCTCCCAGTGTACAGAGGTCTGAGAAACACTGTCCTAGTTTAATATTTACTTATATGCTGACTCATAATGAAAAGTATAGTAGGGTATGCCAGTGCTCCAAAAAACTAAAAATGTTCAACTAATTGCAGATTGCTATAGATTGAATTTGAATATGGTTTTGGTGGAAGGGCACATTTCACAGTGTGTGCAGAGATGTATAACCATAAAAGTTGCAGGTAATTGCTCACCTTAGGCTCTGAGGAAGGCAGCGGAGAGCGTCTGAGATGAAATGTGTAATGTTACAGGGTCTGCTCCAATGTGGTGGCAAATCAGGCAACACACAGACACACTTACATACAGTACAAACATGCTGTGTTCATGCTGAGTACACCACACAGAGACAACGGAATTTCTGTGGTTGTGTCACTGTAGTTCTCATGGGGCCAAATAATATTGGTAAACACTGGTACAAATGAAATTAAAAATAGGTAAGACCCATTGTGTTTTTACCTGAAATACAAAGATTAAATATTTTTCAAGCCACCAGTCTCCCACTCAATCACCGACAGCAGCTTGTTGTCAACATCTGGCATCTGTTCAGTCGAGGATTCTAATATAATGTAATATTATACATAACAGCTAATATTTATGAGCCAGGAAATGAATGAATATAAATGTGCGGGGTGGGTGGTGTGATATGGGGGTGGGGGGGGGGATCAGCTCTAAATCCAAAGACCATAAACGTCTAAATATATGCCTTTTTCCAGGCCCAGAGGTTGCTAATCACAGGGCGGATTTGGAGGTACACAGCAAGCAAGGTGGAGGCTCAGGACAGCATTGGGGGGGTGGGGGAAGGATGAGGGAGGGGAGCTGAAAGGGTAGAACAGATGCAGCTAACAGCTCTTGGTCCTCTTCCTCATCGCTGTGTTTTTCTCCCGCCAGCCGCGTGGGAGAGGACGCTGCGGCAGGCTGTCGGAGACGCTCCCCGACGGAGCCTGAGCGCTGTCTGACGGCTCCTTTCTTCTCCCGCGCATAACTGTCAGCTCCCCGCTTTTAAAGCGGGCTCCGTTCTCCAGGGGATGGGGGCGGGGATACAGAGCCGGTTCAAAAAGTCTCGCAGCGCACAAACGACCGCGCGGACGGGACGAGTCAGACAGCGAGCGCGTGAGCGGGCGTGTGACTGACGCCTAAAGACAGGCCCCTCCGTCCCCCCCGTCCCCCCCTCCGTCCCCCCCCGTCCCCCCCTCCCCCCCCAGCCTTTGTGGAGGCAACAGCCGAGTGACAGATTTGTGTTCGGCTCCGTCGAATCTGCGGCCCTTCTTTCTTACTCCACGCCGCATTGACCAAAATGGAAGTATTAATTTCTCTTGATCTGGGTCGGGTGTGGGTGACAGGCTGGGTGTCTGAAAAGCAGCAGAACTGTGCCCTTATTCTGTCACACACCTCCGCTGAGTTTGACTGGCCCAGACACATGCATTGCAGCCAGTATAGCAGACCCCATAAATCACTGTCCTCAGATAGAATCCAGAAAAGTTTACTTCACAAAGTATGAAATTCAATTTCTTGACCCAGTGCAGGCATGTTTCAATTTTCTAAGGGGTGGGGGGGGGTGTTGAGTGGTGCAGGAAGATGAGGAGATGAACGTGTAAGAAATAAAATGATGTAATTATGAGTCAACATGCATTGTATCAATTCTGAGCACAATATGATGTTATTATGACTTGCCCAAACAATTTTTTAGGAGTGTAAAATTACAAAACACCCAGCCCAGACACGAGCACGCACACACTCACACACACGCGCACACATACATTCCAGTACGTCCTTAAAGGGCACTTGTCACATTACACTGTTCTCTAATTAAAATGTCATTTCACAGCTTGGGTCCCTGTGTGGATGTGGGAGCACTCGCTGGTTGAGTATCAGTGATGGTAGTGTCCTCCCCGCCGGCTCTGCCATCTCTCTTCCCGTTCGGTGACATCATCCACTCTCCACTCCATCACCCTCTTAATCTCCTAACTGACAAATTAATGGAGCCGCTAAACGACCTTGCTTTTTTTTTTTAGGGACACATAACAGACTGGGGAGGCTCGTTAAGGGCTGAGGACAGGGTTACAATTAAGAGGCCCAGAGTGGGGCCCATTTAGCACTCCCAATTACGCCTCAAATTTTCCATCCCCACCTCGGCCAAGAACAACCGATCCCCCTGATCCGCTTGTCAGGTCTGATTGTCACAATGGGAGATGGACAATCTCTTTCTCTTGTCAGTGTCCACAGTTAGGGTTTTCACTTCAAACAGCGGGCTTTTCCTGACAGTAATTATAGCGCATCTTTAATATGTTAGCTTTCATTTTGATAGCCGATTTGTATCGTTTACCTTCAACTGAATTGGAATGACCGGTGTTGAGTTTGCCTCAAACAATGTTGGATAATCCTGCAGACGCTGCAGCGCTTCAGGGCCTGGGTTGGGTTGCCCTACAGACACTGCAGCGCTTCAGGGCCAGGATTGGGTTGCCCTACAGACACTGCAGCGCTTCAGGGCCAGGGTTGGGTGGCCCTACAGACGCTGCAGCGCTTCAGGGCCTGGGTTGGGTTGCCCTACAGACACTGCAGCGCTTCAGGGCCTGGGTTGGGTGGCCCTACAGACACTGCAGCACTTCAGGGCCTGGGTTGGGTTGCCCTACAGACACTGCAGCGCTTCAGGGCCAGGATTGGGTTGCCCTACAGACACTGCAGCGCTTCAGGGCCAGGGTTGGGTGGCCCTACAGACGCTGCAGCGCTTCAGGGCCTGGGTTGGGTTGCCCTACAGACACTGCAGCGCTTCAGGGCCAGGGTTGGGTTGCCCTACAGACACTGCAGAGCTTCAGGGCCAGGATTGGGTTGCCCTACAGACACTGCAGAGCTTCAGGGCCAGGATTGGGTTGCCCTACAGACACTGCAGCGCTTCAGGGCCAGGGTTGGGTGCAATACATTTATCATACATACATTTAAATCAATTCGATTTTTTTTGGTTGAATTTCATTAACTTAATAATAAAGACAAACATGGAATATTTAAAGATGAATATCCTTCTTCTTCTTCTTCTTCTTCTTCTTCTTCTTATTATTATTATTATTATATTAATAATAATAATAATAATAATAATAATAATAATAATTCGTTTTTTAAACCAGGCATGTGTCTAGACATCAAATTCACAAACAAGTGTACTTGGGAAAGTGAGAAAAACTAATTTATCTTAATTACATATTCTCAGCTAATACACTACATTGATCAATATCACAATTTCAGAGATGTGTGCACAGGTTAAGAACCGGTGTGCATTGATACATTACAAGATAATTATTAAAATCGGCAGACAATTTAGTCACACTTAGATGAACTGATCCTACTAATCCCTTTACGCTGTAGTACAGCTTCCAAAATCATTCTCCTCGTCTTTCAGTTTAAAATTGAGCCACAGAGCAGCCTATATGATAAAAAATTCAATGCTATAAATGCCTTTATAAATTAGCTTCTTATCTGACTACAAAATACAATTATTCATTCTAATAAGAGATTTACACTGAATTTCACAGGCTCTACTGTACACTTGAGACTATATTTAATCATACGAAGTGATGAATTTTGTCATTGGAAGTGTGGTTATTTCTTTATCATGAATGCATTTCTATGCAAAATGTCTCCAATAGGCTGGTGACATAGGCATCACAAATCAACATGAGCCTGAACAAGGTCGGATGTTTAATATTGTGATAGGGGGTTCTGCTAATTTGTTGACGGCAAATATGAAAGGGTTATTTGTTAGAGTTTGTTCATTGTTTCGTGAAACTTTGCTAATGGGACTCTGCGCACACTGTGATAAAAAATGAATGATGCATTTTACTAGGGGTACAAAACTGAGCTGTTGGTCGACTGAATAATTCATGGAACGTAGTATGAATTGACCCATTTTCAGACATGATGTCGGTGGAAAAATTCACATTTTAAAACGGTATTGTACTAGCACGTGGGCACAGTAGTAGTAATATTTTTAGAAACATACACATAAATTCTCGGACGCATGGCTAGAAAAGTCTATCCGACCATTGCAGCCCCAATTCTGTTTCGCGACCTCACAGTTTTAGTTCGCACCGCTTCAAACTCAATTCTCAGAGGCGTGTTGACCACGCTGTGCACTTGCTTCCCCGGACTGAATGAGGTCATTTCGGTTTAGCCGCTCTGTCTATCCGCGAGGATAATTCTCGCCAAGCCCGACCGCATCCCGCCCGAGATGTTTCCCTTTCTTTCTCGGTTCATTTCAATTCCAATCCAAACAGATGAGACGCTTCACTGGTATGACTGGGACGCTGGCGGGCGGCGCTGGGAGTCGGCGGGAGTGACAGGTGTGACTGGCGCGGGGGGACGGGGGGGTCTTTAGCTCGACGGGGTCGCTTTATCGCCTGTCGGGAGAGAGCATCGCTCCGCTCTGAAGGCTGTCGCTTCCGGTCCGGCTCGCCCGCGCACGATAAAGGGGCGCCGCTCGGAGCCGATGGGTCTCCGTCTCAGTGCGGGCCGGGGGCCCCGGGACGCTATCATGGAGAGGGTGGGTCAGCGGGCCACGCAGGACCCGAGGCAGCCCTTAATGTGATCTGACAGGCAGCGTTTGTCAGGAGGCCCTATGCCCTCTCTCCCTCAGTCTCTCTCTCTCCCTCTCTCTCTCTACCTCTCTCTTTCTATCTCTCTCTCCCTCTCTTTCTCTCTCCCTCGCTCTCTGTCTCTCTCTTTCTCGCTCTCTCCCTCTCTCTCTACCTCTCTCTTTCTATCTCTCTCTCTCCCTCTCTCTCTCTCTCCCTCTCTTTCTCTCTCCCTCTCTCTCTCTGTCTCTCTCCCTCTCTCCCTCTCTCCCTCTCTCCCTCTCTCTCTCTACCTCTCTCTTTCTCTCCCTCTCTCTCTCTCTATCTCTCTCTCCCTCTCTTTCTCTCTCCCTCTCTCCCTCTCTCTCTCTCTCTGTCTCTCTCTTTCTCTCCCTCTCTCCCTCCCTCTCTCCCTCTCTCATGATTCATGCCCCGCCGGCAGTAAGCTGTGATCGTGATGCAGTGAGAATGCAAGGTCGTAACCGTGGAATTAGAAAAATACATACATATTTTATTTGCGTCTTTTTTCCATTCACGCTGTGACGCAGGAGCAGCGAGCGGAGAGAGGCGGAGGCTGAAAGCGAGACGGCGTAGTCACACTCCGGCTCCCTGCACTGAGCCCGGGCTCCTCCTGGCCCGGGCTCAGGTGACTCAGCTGCTGTCTGCAAAGGTGAAGATTACAGAACACAGCACTCAGAGAGCCCCGTTCCCCTCGCCCCCGAAGGCGAGCCTTTATTCAGCCTCCATTAACGCACGCAGCAGCGGCCGACTAAGACTACGAGGAAGCAGAGCTTAAAATGGCGCAGCGCAGCACAACAGACCGAGACTAAAACACCGAAACAAATCTTCGGCGATGATTTAAGCCCTTTTCAGATATTAATTCCACACTGAGAGTCGGTCTCATGCGAGGAATGCCTGGAGAGGCTCTCCGCCGGGATCAGCTCAGGCGTTTCTCTGCCCCGGCTCGATAAACTCCAGGCCCAAATGAGCAAATATGTCTTCCTCCGTTTCTGCCGTTAGGAACTCTTTCTGGAGAAACAAACAAGACAAACAAACATACATTTGATACCCAAGTACGCACAACAGTAATTATAGTGGAGAATAAATGGATGCAATGCACGGAAATTATATAGCATATGCAAACGAACACACATACCCACACACACACACACACACAAACAAATGAACACACACAGACACACACACATACAAACAAACACACACAGACACACAGGCACACATAGAGTATGCACGCGCGCACATACATTTATGTGCGTTATGTAAGTCATCCCACCCACATTCAAATGTCAGACACATTTGAACCTGAAATAAAGAGCGACCCGTGAAGATGGGCTTGGATGGAGTATAAATATCCTCTATTCACTATAGACATGGGTGGGAGGGGTGGCTCTGGAGTGGAACGCTCGACTAAAGCAAATACCCCTTATCTGATCACCTCCACAGCACCTCCAACTTTGGGCTGCCTCGAAAACCCGCAATCACAATATTAAAGAAGTCTACTTTCAATGACTACATAACATTATTTATTTGCTTATGAGTCATATGCCCCCCTAACATGCTTACGGTTTTGCACATTACTGACTAATACAGTTGAATATTTTATTAAAGGCCCCGTATAGTGAAAAATGACATTTCCTTTGCTCTGTGAATTATAAAGGAAATGAAGGTGCAGTAAAAAACAAAGTAAAAAACAAAGCCCCCGAAATAAATCCACACAATCTGCATTTAAATGAGCAGTTTGGACTTTCCGGAACTGCAAACTAAGAGCTGTCCATCACAGAGCCACAGGGAGAGAATGGACAAAGCCCTGCTGCACTGGGTGAGAGAAAGACTTCGTTTAAGGCAGACAGCCACCTCCTCTCCACACCACTTAACTGCTGCGAAGGTACGCAGTGACTTGGGGGTGCACCACCGGAGGTAAAGGATCAGCGTTTACCTCCACAGTTTAGCGCCGAACTGTCAGACACCAGCGAGGGCAACACGGTCTCTTCTGGCGGCCGAGGGAAGTGTGACCTTTCGGTCTGGAAGCGGAAAGCACGCGGGGGGGTGGGGGGGGGGGGGTGTAGACCGGAGGTGAGATGTCCTAATGAGCCTGGAGCGTACAGCACCAGGGCGCCTCCTCACACGGACGGGAGGGGGAGGAGGCCGCGTTCCTGAAGTGGTAAAGCGCAACCGACAAGAGGAGCGAAACAGCCGGAAGAGACAGGACTCTAAACGCAGGGGGGACGGCAACCCCGTATCTCAGCACATTCACCACTAAAAACACTTCAAGGCTCATTCCTGCCTGCCGGGCATGTTATTTACAATGCAAATATACCAAAGGAAGCGGTTTGATTTGCAAAGCGGGTTGAGGGCATGCAGGGAAAACGAATACGACTCAACGCTATCTGTGCCGGTATCACTCTGTTTGTTTGTGTTGTGTCCTCACTGATTAGATCACAGACAAAACAGTCAGGGAATGAATTGTGAATCTAAATCTGATCCCCCAATACTCTCCTAACGGTGAGAAATAACTGCATGGATCACACTCACTGTGCAAAGCTGCGTACTGTTGACTGTTGTGACGGGTCATTGTCGACAGTTCAAAGGAACTCAGCAGTGCGTATCTGGTCATTAAATATTACTCTGAGCTCTCGTACACATCAACATGCCATGCCACACAAATTGGCCACTTTATGCACCTTTTCCCTAAGCCAGGCTGGTCAGGGAAAACCACCGAACGCCATTATGTAAAAGAGATGGGGCTTGTGTTCTTTCTATGCGAGGTGATTGTTTACAACATGCAGGAGCCAGCTTACTGGATCTAATTGCTTTGGCTTTGTAGCAGACAGCATAAGTGTAAAATGTTTACCCTTTTGCAAGTTCTTTCTCCCATGTTATAAGGTCAGAGGTCCCTGTTTGCTGCTAAAGAGACTGTTCCAGAAGATGGCTCATATCTTATTATGCAATGTTTCGGCCTCATCCAAGAGAGACTTTCACAGACTAAGTGGTAAAAGATGACCCATTCATGGAGGCCGGTGATAAAGCCAGTGTTGGGGTGGGTGGGTGTATGTGGGAGTAAATGAGGCAGTGCCTGATTAATGCATTTTTTATTCAATAATATAACTTTTGTTGCAGATGAAGAACATGCTGTGAACGAGTTATTTTTCCAGTAGATTTTTAATGGTTTTGATATTAATAGCTGCAGTCCTTCACCTCAATTGACCTTGATAGTTGGCTGTTGCCATCACTCTGGATTATTCGCTAATAAAACGTGATATTATTCTGTGATTATTCGGCTATATTCTTCTCCATTTCTAGAAGTTAGGAATATATGTTTGCAGTAGATTTGTGCAGTTTGCTCTGTTTATGTACTATTTATAAAATGTCTAATGAGCAAATACTGGCTAGTTTTTGGATCTTTCGTTGAAAATGATTGTGAACAGCAACTGTGAGACTTTGTTGTAAACCTAGTATATTGGCTCACTTACAGTAAAGCATTTTTATTTCTTGATTTAGGGTGTAAACACATACACTCGGTGACCATTTTAATAGGTATTTATTCAACTTGTTTTGTACTTATTGGTCTTCTGCTTCCAATGTTTGATGTGTTGTGTGTTCAGAGATGGTATTCTGCATACCACAATTGAACGTGTGGTTATTTGAGTTCCTGTCGTGTTCCTGTCGTTCTGAACCAGTCTGGCTATTCTCCTATGACCTCGTTTGTTATAAAGGCATTTTCTCCCGCAGAACTGTACGTTTGTTTTTTGTATGTTTGAGTTCTCTGTAAACTCTAGAAACTATTATCTGTGAAAATCCTAGGAAATCAGTCGTTTTTGAGATCCACTCAAACTACCCCATCTGGCACCAACAATCATTCCATGTTCAAATTCACTTAGATCACATCTTTTCCCCATTCTGATGTTTGGTGTGTGGGTGGCCTGTAGCGTTGTGGTTAAGGTACATGACTGGGACACGCAAGGTTGGTGGTTCTAATCCCAGTGTAGCCACAATAAGATCTGCACAGCCGTTGGGCCCTTGAGCAAGGCCCTAAACCCTACATTGCTCCAAGGGAGGATTGTCTCCTGCTTAGTCTAATCAACTGTACGTCGCTCTGGATAAGAGCGTCTGCCAAATGCCAATAATGTAATAATGTAACAACAGCTGAATCTGTTCACCATACCTGCATGCCATTGGCTGATTAGATATTTGATTGGCTGATTATGAATTTGCATTAATGAACTTACAGAACTACCAAATAAAGTGATCACTGTGGGTATATTTAGCTTTATTAGAATTCTGGGTTCCAGGTCTCAGACAGGAAGTTAACCAGTACTCTTTTCTAAACTTTAAAAAATAACTGAATTTCAAGGTCACTGTTCTGCTTTCCCACTGGGTGATGAGATCCGATTCTAGGCCAAAAACTGCCAGGTGAAATGTCACAAAAAAACAGTATGGATTCACCAGGATTCTAACACATAACCTGCATCTTTTAGGGAATTCTGGAGGAATACGGACACCATCAGCATGCCATCAGTAATTCCTAAACTCCTAAAGTCGTTTTGCTTTCTCAGGTCTGCTCTGAGCGGCACAAACGCAGTCACGCTGTCGCACAGAGGCACGCGGAGACGATGGACATCATGCCCGCCTCACGGCGAGGTTCTCCCTGGCAGGGCGTTGATTCCCTCACCATCTCCGCGCCGGTCACAGCAGCCCCCCGCGCAAAATGGAAAGGAACGCAGAGGTTACCACCGCTCCGGAGGTGCGAACCACACATTTCTCGCCTGCTTTTCTGCCCGTTTAGAGCGAGACGCTAATCTCCCAGGCCCGACTTGGCTTAATGAGCAGGTTATTAATATCGGCGGCGATGGCGGCCGTGGCCCTGTCCGGTCCGTCCACCCACACAGAGCAGCCAGGCCATCTCCCGCTCACGCGCAACGCTCCGCCTCACAACACAGATGGCATCATTGCTTAATAATTACCTCCATCACCGCTGGTTTACGAGGCACTCGCCCTCCCCCCCCGGCCGCCAGCCAGCCGCGAAATGGGCTCGTCTCCGCCAGCCTTCTCCATATCGATTACCCGTGATTAAAAAAACACCGGCGCCATTGCCGCGGCTTTGGCTCCGAAGAGTTGGGAAACGTGTAAAAAACACAAACAGCTGCGGATTTTCAGACCCGCGTCTGAGGGCTCGTAACCCCGGCTCCACCGCGCGCTGAATCGGCCTTGAGAAAATGCACTGAAAACGTCTTCTAAAAAAGCAGTAGTGATGTTATTAAAGACAAAAAAAATTATGATAGCACTTCATTAAATTGTTTCAATAAAGAAAATAAGAGGAAATATTAATTTGTCATAATGTTCACACTCGTCTTCGCGTTATTTTTCTCACTCTCTGCTGGCTTCATAATCATAGCAGCACTGTTTAGCACCATTTTTCCATTCTCTTAAATCTCTCCATAATGTCCTCTTAAATGTTCTGGAAAGTTCTCTTTGTTGTCTCTAGGTACCCATTTCAGCATTTGTGTAGTGCTTCAGAGGAGAAGACTGGAAAATGGTGAACCATTTGGCCCTTGACCTATGCTTTGTAGAGACGCTCAGATGAGGAATTCAATCTTTGCTTTCTTCAATGATTCTCAATTCCCTCATAGGAGAGCAGCTGCCCTGTCCTTTCATCAGTGCAGTGGAGTTTGAATCAGACGATTACTCTTAGACAGTGTCTGTTAAAGCAAATCATACTTCAAGGTCATGAGACTGAAAGTTGATATTTAAAAGGTTATTTTAAAAACTTGTAAGGGAAAATCTTGTAAGGGCATCTTATTACTGCATGCGAGCCCTTATCTGTTTCAGAACAGCCACATTTCTATAGATAATATCCTCCTCCCTTTTGTACACTCTATCTTATTATACTATGTTATTATAAAGTGGCACTGTAAACATGATGACAATTTAATCAAAGTTCAAAGTGGAATGGCCTTAGAAGCCAAAAACAACTTTAAGTTTCAGCTTTTTTTCATGAGCTCAATAGTTTTTTTTCACGTGTCTTTCTCATTCATTTTGAAGCTTACATTTGGAGTCAATATCTTGTGTGATTACTGATGACAAGGAATAGGAACTTGAGAAGTCTGCTCAACAGACAGTAAACTGCACAAACTGCCTTTGAATTTGAATTTAAATAATGTATAAAATGTATTTTTGCATCATAATAAAAATGTATGTAAAGTGCCAGAACACAGTTTTAGCGGCAATAGGGTTAGCATCTTTTTGAATGTCGTCTGCTTATGAAGACTCAAAGTATTTATGAGATCATATGTTACATTAACAAATACATTATTGATATTGAATAAATCTACCATTAAGGAGGGTGCCAGGTTTGCCAAATCCAACGCAAGATAACAACATGTGCTGTGGTGACTGGGTGTTTTATGCCTCATCTCCACTCCAGATGGTCACTCTCTGATCGAACATCTGGATCCCTTTAACTGTTCTGGCCTAGGGGTTCCTCCCAGGCTGATTGACAGCAGTGGAGTTCTGCTGATGGATTTTGCTGGCTGGGGTGGTTTATCATTTACAGCACCCTGCCCCCTGATTTCTACTTTCTCTGGTCAATCTGTGTTGATCTAACTATCTGCCCAGATGCATTGTTTAGCATATTGCTGGCTGCTAACTAGCTATCCAGGCAGCTAACATCGTAAAGCTGTTCCCGGATAGCTTGCAACCTAGCTAACCAACTAATGCTAATGCAAGTATTACGTACATAAGCATGTAACATTAATGTTTGATTGCTAATGTTACATTACATTGAATTGCTGCTTGAACAGCCAGCTTTTTGTTTATAACAAATGCCAATAACATTAGATACAGCTTAGCCTGCTAACTTGTTGGAAAAATATATATTTGGAAAAATGATACAAAACATGGCACATGGCACATAATGTAACATGGCACATCTCTCAATTAATTTCAGAGAAACTTACCAGTCCAAAAGACAGTTTGACACATCCAGGTCAGTTAGATTATTTTCTTCTTAGAGCTTTCTCCACCTTGAGAAGCTCGGAAACTGTACTTCTTGTTTTCCTTCCAAGACATTCAGCTTCCTTTTTTGTACATGCTTCTTCTCGTGGGAATGGTTTCTCTTTCTGTTCACTGGTGGGGTTATTATCTAAAGGTGGAGTTATTTTCCTTGATTTTTTCAGCCATTTTGATGAAAATATATCATCCACCTCTCCTTCTTTGGATTTTTAGTTGCTTGCTCTTCCATATTTGAGTACGTACAGTAAGTTCCTGTGAGTGTGTCATCACATTTGAATTCTTGGCAGGAATATTGCATCCGACAGCACCAATAGCATATAGTGGAGCAATTACGAAACACATTGGATGGATATTGCTACAAAAATGCCAGTGTGAAAACCCATTAAATATGACATTTTTCAATATAAAACAATAAGCATTACAGCTTTAACATGTGTCATTTTCCCTTGTATTTTACATAGGGGCTGCTTCTTCATCAATCCAGGAAGCAGTGGCTGTCTCAGATTACAATAGTCAGTGGACTGTTGTCTGCAATGGCCCACAAGCCATCCTTTTAAACATGCAGAATATACCATTTGTTTTACAGCTTTACAGGAGGTACAATTCACCTGGGGCATGACACCAGATATTATTATTATTTTTTATTATTATTATAACTGGTCTGGTGGGTGGCACCTCACAATGAACTTTCAAGCACAAAAGCATTTGATCACGTGCTCCACCTGACGTCCACACGTACTGCTGAGGAAAAGGTTAAGCACCGTTCTCAACAACTGCCCACTGCTCTCCTGTTTGTTTTGCAATCCATTCATCTGCAATTTGCATATTAATATAAAAGTCACTTTGAATGAGTCTGACACATATTAAAAAATTTATGCTCCCAATCTTTATTCATAAAGTAAATTAGAGACAATAGATTGTGTCACCGGCCACAATTTGTATTCTACCTGACCTACCAAATATTGCTTTTTTAAAATATGTGACCCTTTATTTACTATAGAAATTATCGCATGTAGATACTGTACAACTCATTGTGTAATCATGTTATAAGCGTGTAATAAAACGAGGCACCTTCAAAGTCCTTCTTAACGCAATGTATTTAAAAGCAATCACATTACCCTTTATTTGGTTTAACTGATTCCCAAACCGCGAGTATATATACAGGTGCAGTGGAGTATTTCCCTGTCAGAATAGCCAGCTGACAGGAAGCGTTAGAGGTCAGGAACACACGCACAACCTCTCCGACGCAGGTGCAGAACACGTGTCATTAAATTAGGCCTGATTAATCTGGGCCCTAACTCTCCGCTCTAAAGGCTTATGCGATGATTTATTGCAGATAGTAAATAACCTCTTTGTTTTAATTGTTTTTTTTTATTACAAGGTGAAAACAGGTTGTTATTACCCGGGTAGTGATTAATAGGATAATCGTTTGATTGTCTCCTTGTTAATCTGTCTTTATTGTGGCACCAGGAAGAAGCTGACGATAGCAGAAGAGTCACAGGGCAATTAGGCCATCAATTCTCTCCGCCAAATCATTTAGATTTCCCTCTCGTCTCTCCCCGCTCTGTAAGCCTTAGTATAAAGCATGGAACTATATTAGCTGTGACTTTAGCCCTAATAATAACTGTTACTTATTTGCTGTAAGCTAATAAGTTATTATTTATTGCTATTGTTGAAACATGGCATGTGCATGCTGAATTAATTATATCATTATGTGTTAGCATGGCATATGCATTAATCACTTTTGCTGAGCTACTGTAAGTTTTTGTGGTGTTGTTAGTAAAAGAAGAAGCCTGCTTGTATCTCAAAGGTAGATATCAGGCACTTAATTGGGAATGAAAGCCACTACTTTTTTTACATCATAAAGTCCAGATCTAAATAGCTGGACTACTTATACCACTGCTAATAATAATAATAATTTAATATTCTTAGTCTATAAATCTATAAATAATTAATTGGTTCTCTCAAATGGGCGCATTTTTGCTTGACCAATTTGTTTCCTCAAGTAGCCACTGGAACTGCTGCCTCAGCAGGCCGCAGCTGCTAAATTAGAAGCTGTTGCAAAATGCTAACCTGGCCTTGTTGTTCCTCTTTGTTTACAGTTCATTTCAGCAGAGCTAGAGGCTAATGCCCACACATGGAACAATGTAACTTCATTAAAGTATAGACTCATTGAGTGTGTGTGTGCGTGTGTATGTGTGTGTCTGTGTCTCTGTGTGTGTTTGTGTGTGTGTGCGTGTGTTTGCATGTATATGTGTGTGCGTGTGTGTGTGCCTCCCTGTGTGTATACGTGTTCAATAAATGAGTGTCTCTGTCAATTAATCTGTCTTTAACCAGAGCCTTCAATAACAAAGCAATGTGTGCTATAAATGTGTCCCATGGTCTGATATGTCTGCTAAATCAAATTACAAAAACACAGCTCAGTTGTTTGGCAATAATAAGGCAGGAGGGACAGGTGTTATACGATCTGATTTACTCCATATTAAATTTGAATAAAGATGCTAATTTGCCTGAGCTATGTGCTTGCGCATTACCTGGAGACACTGGGCCACCATTCACTCAGCAAGATGAGATTCAGTCTTGTTTGTGTATAAATTAGAAGCATTCTTCACAAGATAGCAGGCTTCATTTGGATTACTATACGGAACACAAACAGAGACAGACACACACAGACCGACAAACGGACACATACGCACACACACATACACACACGCCTCACCAATATGACTGCATTACAGGGGTAGTTCACACAAAGACACTGTACATTAAATATCTGTCCTCACCCTAATAGGCCCCATGGCTGAGGAGGAGAATACACTACTGATAAGGTGTGAGATATTCTAAAATAAATTCAGAAGCGGAATCACACGTGTGCTTCACGGCACCCTCTGAATAGATATCGCTCCAGGACCCAACCATCACCCTTCACTAACTGCAGAACAGGTTATTTCAGGGTGTGTGCAGAAGTGTGTATCCAATAGATAAATGCGATCCATTAAATATAAACGGTTGGCTCATATCCAGTCAGTCTGCAGCCGGTTTACATTACCGGTAAAGATTTACATACTGTATATACAGTACATTCTCACACGGGAGAGATGTCAAGACATTTTTTGAACAGACACGCTTATTGTCCGTGTGGTTTAACTGCAATCACCTTGGCAATTGACAGCACAATAGAAGTCACAGTACCAGCAGGTACTCACTAGCAGATAGATCCAGCTCCAGAATTAGGCATTAATATCTGCTGCTGTGCCTTGTTTGCATCTTTGGCTGCTCGGTCCTATTCATATTCGGCTAAGCATGCTGTCAATCACCAGCCTCTTAAAGCCGAACACAGAACAGATTAGAGCTGTTGGGTTTGGTGACAATAGCCTGATGTTTAATTCTATTTTTTAAAAGTCGGAATTGCAGATTATAACAATCGTTCTCCGCCTGTGTGCAGTTTGTGATAATGGGCTTGCGAGTTCAGAGTGGGGTTGGGGGATTTGGGGGTGGGGTGGGGTGGGGGGGTGTAACACATTATCACCGGGGAGGGCTGAACAGCTTCGACTCTAAAGACCACTCTCTACACTGCTGAAACAATTACACTTTTAAACTAATTAAAAACCTTCATGTGAATTGCCAGCGTGTTGCTGGAATGTCATTTTTTAGGCCCGATTCAGGCGAGAGGTGACATCATCTTTATACTCTATGAAATATGTTCTCTGTTCATTTTTCATGCCAAAAAGAGAGACTGTTACTGCAGTTGCATTATAAGTGTTGAGTCAAGAAAATACAGAAATATTCCATAAGAATTCATTTTGTACTGTATTATAACCAAGTGACATTTGCCAGATAACTTGTCAGTTTATATTTAATGTCTCCACCATTTTGTTTTTCAATTGAACGGGACTTTCTGCAGCAAACACCATTCTGGTCGTCCTTTACAACTGATAGTGCTGTCGACCGCACATGCAGGACACCACTGCATTTCAGTTTCTGCCAAGCAAAAACCCCCAAATTCCACGGCCGTCAGGATCACTTTTTCTCTTTTTCTTGTGAATAAGCTCCAGTGATGTCAACATCCCCCTTCACAGCTCTTAAATAGAGTTGCACAGAGAACAGCCTCTCAGAGACAAAGAAATGTTTCTTCATGAAGCATAAAAACTCATGAATATAATTTTTTAAAAAGATCCTGCCAGTCTGCCTGCTCATTTGAGAGGGCACTGAATATAAATTAGACAAAAATTTAAACCAAAAAATGAAAAAGAGCTCATGTGCTCATATCTACAATTAGCCACAAAGAAGACAGCGGGGCAAATTATCCTCATGCATAAACAATATTTGAGTTATGAGTAAGTCTAGAAATGAGCCCGGTTACTCAAATATCATTGTTTTAGAGGAGAAAATTAATGGTTTAATGTATATGCTCATGAAACTTATAATTAGTACATTATGCAATTTAAATAAATTACGCAGATAATTGTCATGCAAGATGATGCCAATTGTTGTTGTACATAATACCGCAGTCACAAAGATGGTTTCTTTAGTCATTCAAAGTTTATTAACTTAAACTAACTTAAAGCTAACATTGTGTACTATGACATTTAATAAATATATCTATATATAATATTATAATATAAATATATCCATAATATTTAACACAAAATTTTAACACTCCTCACACTGCAGAGTTTCATTAATGACACTGTTCAAGCTATTGTGATAGGAACTGCAGTGGGGCTGATTTGCAACTGTAGTTACTGCCATTTTGTGGTCATGACTAGGGTGTTAGTTTCTGTATTGATCCATTGAACTGTAGTGGTTCCACGGTGACTTTGCTCATAGTTTCTGTATTGATGAATCGTACTAGAGTGGTATTGTATTCGCACGGTGACTTTTGTCATTGTTCATGAAACGCACCCCTGGTTTGGAGCCTGGACGTTTTGTTTTTTTCTCTCCTTCATAATTGCGCTCAATCAGAGCGGCGACAATCACCCCCATCCCCCTCGACACTGTTGAGCTGCAGAGAGATCAGGCTCGGGGTCACGTGTACACTGACTCCACAAACCAACTCTTCCACTGTTGAATCTGCTCCAATACAGTACATTTTACTCCGACAGAGTACGTCGGATTCTTCTCGGACTTGGATAAAGTTTATGGCTGAATAGTTTTTTGTATGTCGGCTGCCAAAAGTCAAAAGTACACCTACTTTTCTTTTTTAAAGAAATTCTAGTTATTGTTCTGAGCTGAATGTCAGAGGAATTATTATTACCTAATTAGAGCCAGAACAGACTCACTGTGCCAAGGCAGAAAAGAGCAAGAATACAAAGGTCTGATTTTTGTTTTGAAAGAAACTGTAAAAATACTTTGACATACAGCTGAGTAAATTAGATTTTTCTAAATAATAAACTTAGTAAAAGTAAAAAAGGGATGGAAGAATCTCATGCAAGATGTGCATTTAAGGCCATTTGAGGCAGCTACATATCATTGCACTCTTCCTGGAATATCTTGGTTGAATAGATATTTTATGGCATAAATCATGACCCAAGGAGGGCTAAAAAAAGAGAATTAGACAAACAAAAAGGAGACTCAGTTCAAGTGCTAAGAGGTCCGGCTATAGACCTTTTGGGTTTCAGAGTGTTGTATACCTCGTGGAACCAGTTCTCTCTGCAAGCATCACATTTCAGTGTTGAATACCAACACACACAGCGTCAGCAGGAACTGCTTTATTTAAAAGTGTTTTCTGGGAATAAATTTAGCAAGCAACAAGACTAATAATCTGTACATTGTGACATACAGTGAACATTAGCCTTCAAACAAACCCGCAAATCATCAAATATGAAAAAATGTATTAGCACAGATTGGTTATGTTACAGGAGAAATAAGGGAAGAAGGGAAAGAGACAGGGAAAGGCTTCAATCTCACCAGGAGCAACAGGTAAATACTGTCATTAGCATAACATACCATGGCACCAGTCATTACTAGTTATGACAGCATATGACAAAGGCCATTATACCCTCGTAATATATGTAGCCCTTCTTTTCACGTATTTATAGCCTCTTATGAAATATGCTATTTCCACACAACGTTTGAAAAAGGTTAGCCTAACAGAAATTGTCAGTAGCTTTAAATCAAGCTGTAATTATTACTGAGTCCAGATCCTGCCCTGTGTCTTTCCCTTTTGGCGGAACAGAAGGTGAAAGTTGAAGGTGTGAGCCCCCTGCTCTGCATGTATAAACCCAGCACGACCTCGCTACCCCCTTCCCCCACCCAGGCGTGAGAACAGAGGCCAGTGCTGTAATTGGTATCCATGTAGTAAATGGAGCCCACTGAGCTGAAAGAAATTTAGTGGCCTTTGGAGGCGGCTGGAATCCGCAAAGTAATAAAACACCAGAGAGGCCCATCGTGGCTGAAGCCCTTCCGCGTGTCAACATGTTTAACCTTCAATAGGGAGGAATATAAATGATTCTTTATGTGAAAATTGTCCTTGTCAGTCTGCGGCTAACGGCCTTGGCTCAGACCGGGATTCAGAGCTTTTTTTGGTTCCAGATGTAATCAGATGTGCTCATATGGGGTTCACCACAGTCATACGGGAACGTGGGGGGGGGGGGGGGGAGTATCAAAGCAGCCTCGTTTTCTCATTTAGTAAGAGGAGAAATGCCCCTGAAGTGTAAATGTCTGTGAAAGACGCCCTGCAGAAACTCCTGTCCCCCTGTCCGCCTCCCCGTCACGCCACACAGCCGGGCGGGGCCCTGAAGGTGCCCGCTCCATGAGGGATGAAATTCAAACGGAAGCTTCTTCTTTTTATTATTTATGATTTAACTTTGTCTAAACATGCCCCAGTGTGGTACAGCTGCCAACCCCCCTCTTCCTCTCTCAGCACCAGCTGGGAAGGATTTTCAAAAAACTGAACTCCCCAATACCCCATGCAATTGCCCTACAATTGCCCAGTAGTTTGCCATTCTGCAGAGTGTGTGACTGGGCCAGGTGGGATGTTGAAATCCTGCTGTGTGTGTATACGTGTGTGTGTGTGTGAGTGTGAGTGTGTGTGTGTGTGAGAGAGAGAAGAGATGAACAGTGAACAGGCACAAATCCAACAGTCCTCATCATTTCATTTTTCCTGGCTCTCCTCTTATGTGCGTATCTCTGGTGTTTTCTGCTTGATCCTGGGCTGAGAAAACTCATTGTGTCACTGCTGGTCTGTTGTGATTGAGACACTGGGAAGACTGAATTTCGGTCCCTGCAGGTTCACCTCAGAGATGAATATGAATCAGTACCTCTCTGAGTGCTAAGATAAGGAAAGTTCAAGGGGTTAGTATCACCCCAGACCATGTTCTTATTTAAATGTGTAGTGCATTCTAATGTGCAGCTAACTACTGTATGAGTGCTGTAGCCCAGGGTTCAGGTCTTCCCTCTAGACCAGGGATCTCAATCTCAAATCCTGGAGGAAGAGTCAGCACTCCTTTTTTTCCAGTTGGTGGCTGCTTGAAATGAAATCACAAAAACCAGCAGATACTGTTGCCCTCCAGGACTGCAGTTTGAGACCCCTGCTGTAGACCGAAAGGTTAGGTGGCAGATGTAGCACACAATGTGATTCTAATACCCCCATCTCAGAACCACTCCATGCAGGACAGTTTCAGGACAGGCTAGATCAGAACTGGTGAGGACAGCTACCCGACCAGTTAGAAATGCTCTTAAGGTAAGAAACGCTTACTACCCATCATTCTTACTCTCACATTTTTCACAACTATGAAAAATTCTGTCCTCCACAGCTTTACTAACACTTTCTCGCAGACTATTCCAGTTGGGGACCTGGGGCACACAGCATATAGTTTACATATTGTACATACCTGCACAGATAAATATCACTTTCTCCTGTTCACATGTCACATCCAGAACAAGTTTTTACCTCCACATAACTGCCCCTCTAGTCATTTTCAAAATGTTATGTAAAAGGTCTGCCTTTTTATGTATTTAAATGCAGCTCACAGTTGGACGTAATCTTAGTTTTTTATTTCTTCACAAACAATTTTGAGCAATAACCACAATTGAATCACCAAACTATATTTCTGAACGGGGAGATTTTCATTAGGATTTGAATATACCGTAGGTCAAAGTTTCAGACTGATTTTGATTAAATCCACACGTGTACAACACACCAAACGAATGAGCAAGTGATCATATTCCTCATTCTGTCCTGATTGTGGCGCTGTAAAAGGACCTGTGATGACTACAACAGTGATGCAGAGGACAGAACATGTGATGACTACAACAGTGATGCAGAGGAAAGGACCTGTGATGACTACAACAGTGATGCAGAGGACAGAACATGTGATGACTACAACAGTGATGCAGAGGACAGAACCTGCAGAGAGGGAAGAGCCCGCCCCTCTCTCACAGACAGATTGATACGTTCTGACTTATCGATCCTGACAGACGGGGTGTCGGACCCATCAAAGCCGAGCTGCCTGGAACCAAACGCCCGGTTCAGCATCAAAGGAAGCGGACCCCTGGCGCGTACAAACAGTGACAGACTGCACGGCTTACTCAGGAATGTGGGCACAGCGCACGGACACGGCGGTGCACAGCGCATAGAGACAAACCCGCAGGCTGCAAACCCAAGCCTGGAATCAAACAGATGGCTGTCCTTCATTTTGACATTTAAACGTAAGCCGTTGTGTCATTCTTAGTCACAAGTGTAGTTTAGCGCCTTATGTTTGCCGATCCCTGATCTTGTCATAATGTGATTATGAAGAAAAAAACAAACAATGCTTACATTTCGTGATATGTTAAGGGCAAATGTTGAGTTAATTGTGGATCTCGCTTAGAATTTGTATTCATGTTTGAAGAATATTTGAACATTACTCTCAGAATGTACTGTAAGTATGTCTTTAGGAAACTGAAGTGCATGATGGGGATTGTCCATAATGGACAGTGACAGGCTTGATTGACTGACTGAAGTTCTATATCTATACGTGCGTGTGCATGCCAGTGTATGTGTGTGTCTGTGCCCGTGTTTTTGTGTGGATCTGCACACTGAGGAAACTATTTTTTTGTATTTTTTTATGACAGACACACACACACACACACACATGCACAAACACACAGACACAGACACATGTACACACATACACAGCCACATACACACACACACACAGACACACACACACATACACATTTCAAGGGTAATGTAAAGAGGAAGGGTTTGTGGGCATCAGGCAGGTCATGAAGCCCTCCTACTCTGGGGGGAAAGTGACTGTCTGCCTCTGATGAAATCCGCCGCCTCCCTCGTTCATCACGCCGTACATGGTATTAATTATGTAACACCTTGAGACAGGCGGCAGAGGGCACATTCACCAGAGCTTTACCTTCAAATCTACACTAGTGACAGGAGAGATAAGGCCTGGGGATGACTCATTAACTAACACTGATAGGTTAAACGAAACAACCAGAAAGCAAAGCGACATAGTTTGGGGGGTACTTAAAAGGCTGTAGGTTATGGACCAAGTTCTTTAAAGTTTTTCACCACCCTCTTAGCCAATAATTACCAAAATGTGCTTTGATTGCCTAAGTGTCTTTTGCCAAATTGACATAATTTGTGAGCACTTAGAAATGTACTGCTTTTCTACTGTAAGTGTGCTTCTGCATTTAATGGCACACAGAACACCAGCCACAAAGCGTGATTCATCTGAGCTGCATCGCAATCAAAGCCTTTATCTTTTCCCTGGCTGTGCCACACGGTCAGGATTTGCCCTTCTCTGATGATCGACTGAACGGCCCACAAATACCAGTCCAGTTTGTCAAAAAATCAGGAGAAAAACCGTCCATTTCAAAAAGGGCATGAGTAAAAAAAAAAAAAGTTGGGGTAAAAAACGTGTCATTATCTCCGAGGTTGTGGCCATACGTTCAGAATCGTCCAATTAACTCTGCCCAAGGGGGGCGGCAAGGGGGGTTGATGTGGGGGGGGGGTCACTCGTCTCTGCCTCAGGCTGAAGGAGAGAACGAATTGCCTGATCTGTTTCAGCTACGACGCTCCACGAAACAAAGACCTTAATTGATCTTCATTAGCTTAATTAAGGCTCTAATAGAGAGGCTGAGCTATGAGGAAGGCACACTGCTAAGCGATTCCATCAGAAAATAACCTTGCAAGAGGCATGAGATTACCTTGAGAAGGGACACGATAGCGTTTGTGTAAGGAGGGTTTTGTTGGGTAGTAGAGGGAGTTGTGTTGTTTTTCCCTAGCAGACACCTTTTTCCCAAAGTAACTTACACAGTCTGCTCTAATTCCTACATAGTGTCTACTCATTTATACAGCTGTCTAATTACTGTAGCAACACTGCTGAGAGATTGAACTGCAATGCCCCACAGGAGTTTACGCCTGTGATATCTGCATCAGAAGCCCTCGTTCCATATCCACTACATGGCACTGCTGCCTACTCCGGCACTGCAATGGCTGCCAAGGGCTAAAATGGCCTCCATCTTAAGCCTGATCTCAGACTGAGGTGACCTTGTCCACAGCTGGCAGTTCCTCCATCTCTCCGGTGCGACGCGACCACTGCGTCCTCTCTCTCGCCAAGCCTGTCTACCCTCCCGTTCTGAACGAACAAGGTCGGACAGCTGAGGGCAGAGAAAGGGGAGTTTTTTTGTGTTGTTTCATTTTTGCGTCTGAAGACAGCTGTCAGCCATCGGTGCTGTGGCTCCTGACCCAGAACCTGGGGGAAAGAGCGGATGGAGACCCAGCTCTGACAGTGTGACATCCCTCAGTCAAAACGGCTTCTTGCATTGCCCCACACACACCTGTGTCCCCACGAGTATACCCTTTTCTGTCATACCTTTCTATGAGCACTAGGACACCCCGCCCACGCAACTCTTATACAGTTATCCCCCAGACTGCTTTTATCCACAGCAACATTAAATATTTTTAATTTTATATGTTATGTAGGTAGAGCACTCCCACTGTAAGATGGCATTTTACCAGAGAATACAAAGCGCTACTAACTACAGCTTATCTGATATCTGAACATGTGCCCGTTGGCTATATTCCCATAATTATACTATGATAAAGACACATTGTTGTGTGCTCATTTTGATCATATGTGGCTCTTACAGCGAGTTCCTTCTTCGTGGAAGCTGTGGTTGTGGATCCTCTGGTCTGTAACCATTGTTAATCATTGTGCAGTAATGGCTTTCTTCTCTGTTCCCTGAATTTACACAGGTGTGGATTGCATGCATTAGATTTGTCCTTATAACAATCTACTGTATGTGTTATGATTTATCTGTCACTGAACTGTGCTCTGTGGCTCAGATGATGCCACTTCATGTTGTTTTGTATTAATTATTTAATTCTTCGATTGTTATCTCATTTGCTTGCTTGTCATTCATGTCTTGCTCATTATTGATGACAGTATGTGCTGCTACCTCCTAGACTTCATTATAGACGGTATACAAGCAAATGTATACTATAGTTAGGCTATTATTATTATTATTGTTGTTTTTAATAATAATAAAATTAATAATAATAATAATAATAATAATAATAATAATAATAGTATTCTCTTAAGTTTCTTTAGATAAGAGCATCTGTTCAATGGATATGCACCCTTTGGAAGGACAACAAAATGGTGGAATGTAAAGACGACAACATTAAACCATGTAGTCCCTTCTGCTTAATAATCACTTAGGTGCTGCTATGGTAGGACTTGAAGGACTAATATGACTTATATTGACTAATATAATGTGCAAAACAATTATTACATTTACACCTTCCACGTTACTTTATAACCAGATTCATACATTAATTTACACATCTGAGGACCTTTCTATTTGAACACATATTGGCATATTCGATATGCTCTAATTGAGAAAGGGCGTGATAATGAGCTCCAACTCGCCTGTATCTGTAACTTAATACTAACTGATTGACATATAAGAATCTATAAAGAATATGGAGAAATATGAAGAATAGCATATTTTCACACCACACATATTCAGCCAATGCATTATCTCCTGTGTGAGACTGAATGAAATTAGCATTTTTGAAATTGCAATGTATTTATTTATTTATTTGTTTGTTATTGTAGCTACCCATAGATACAAATAGATACAAAGAGTATTTACAAAGAGTTGGAAGATAATTTCAAATATTCTGCCAATATTGCTTATCAAGCGTTCTCTGGGACTTGATAAGAGATATTCACACACTGCGGGTGAAAATTGTTCCCCAGGAGAGACCTTCCTGTTTGTACCCTAATTACTCCAATACCCACTGAGGACAAGGGCTTCATGATAAAATCAAATATTCCATTAACACTCACAGTGTATTATTGAGACGACCAGTAAAAATAAAGGATAAATAAAAGAAATAAAAATATTGTACAGCCACAGAGCCAACATTTTTTCCAGCTCTTTTAAAAAATGAAAGCAGGTATCATACACCATATTTTTTTATCACTCGAACTGCAACGCTGCCAGTTCTCTTGTACAACCTGTATTCCTGAAGGAGGGTTTATTGAAAACCGTAGGTTTTAGCACCGTGCTAAAAGCTTGGGCTGCGATTTCATTTCACGACTGTGCTTATACTGGAAGGAGTGAATGCACACAGCTTCACAGTGCAGCCAGCACCCCTGTGTAATCATTTCATTAACTATAGTCTCTCCATCAGCTCCAGCTTCGCCTGCTCGCTGCCCTCCCGGGGAAACTGCTAAAAGCAAAATGTCTTCTTTTAAAAGTAGTTGTGCGTTTGAGCCCTTCTGCTACAAATGGACACAAATATTTGCACATACACACACTGTGCTTTTGGTATTTCATGGATCATAACAGTACATAGGAATAGTACTGTATGTCTCTAGTTGACCGCCTCTTATTACATCTCAGATCTCTCTGGTTTAAACCAAGTGATCACTTGGAATTCCAGGTGGAAAATATGGATACATAAATTAGCCACTGTCCTCATATTAACATGGCTAGACCAGAAGAGAAAAATTTTACAAATATGCAGAGAGAACTTGCTCCCCACCACCACCACATACACTGTATGCTTTACAGGATATGCACAACACACACTCCCACACAAACACACACACACACACACACACACACAGTACTCACACATTCACACAGGCATATACACACACAGACGCACACGCACAGCAGCCAATCAGCTCCCACCAACTAAGCAAGCGTCACTATTGGCTGGAGATAAGGTTACTTAATCTAGGGTGTTAAGAGGTTGAGCGGTTCTGCCTATGTGTTCAGGGGGATAAGCCACAGCGGCAGAGCCGAGGAGATAAACCAAAGCGGCGCGGTCGAAGGGCTAAACCGCAGCAGTACCTTGGTCTTGTCGTACAGGCCATGGTTATCAAGCAGCATCTTCCGCTCGCGCTGCGCAAATCTTCTCAAGTCCCGCTCAAACTGCTACAGGGAGAGGAGAACACCATCAGCACGAACAACATGACAATTCATAAAAATAACCGCCATGTACAAACAAACAAACCAATCTGTGAACGGCACAGGCATAAATGTCATTATATGACATGGATTAACTCTCAGCGGTGAACTCCCTTTCCTAGCACATGCAGAATGTTTGACATTCCAGCGTCAATGTTCATGCCACTGCGAGTTCAACATTGTCAGAAAAATCTGACTTGCTTCACAGATAAAAAGGGAAAATATAATCATCTTAAGCACTTCTGTTTAAAATAAATCTGAGCGGGGGTGCCACTGTCTTTCTGACTTTTTTTCCACTCAGTTGCCATTTCTAAAACTGTTGGGAAAGAATAAATTGCAACCAGCCCCAGGGCGTGTTATTCTAACGGTTGTTGCTATGTGATTATGTGCAGTTTTATTTTGGCTGTGGTTTCCATGCAAGATGGAGCAGCTTGAGGTTTCCACACAGGCTCCGGTGTCTGTAGGCCACACAGGTGTACAGAACTGAGGGGTGAGGGGGTATGGGGGTTGAATGTTGACTTATGTGCCCCAAAACCCCCAGCATGCTGACTTCTCTGTCCCAAAACCCCCTGCATGCTGACTTCTCTGTCCCAAAACCCCCAGCATGCTGACTTCCCTATCCCAAAACCCCCTGCATGCTGATTTCTCTTTCCCAAAACCCCCAGCATGCTGACTTCTCTGTCCCAAAACCCCCTGCATGCTGACTTCTCTGTCCCAAAACCCCCTGCATGCTGATTTCTCTGTCCCAAAACCCCCTGCATGCTGACTTCCCTATCCCAAAACCCCCTGCATGCTGATTTCTCTTTCCCAAAACCCCCTGCATGCTGACTTCTCTGTCCCAAAACCCCCAGCATGCTGACTTCCCTGTCCCAAAACCCCCTGCATGCTGACTTCTCTGTCCCAAAACCCCCTGCATGCTGACTTCTCTGTCCCAAAACCCCCAGCATGCTGACTTCTCTGTCCCAAAACCCCCTGCATGCTGACTTCTCTGTCCCAAACCCCCTGCATGCTGACTTCCCTATCCCAAAACCCCCTGCATGCTGACTTCTGTGTCCCCTGCATCCATCAAGTGGGTGGGAGGAGTTTGCC
The DNA here is from genome assembly GCF_963514075.1 of Conger conger. Taxonomy (NCBI): domain Eukaryota; kingdom Metazoa; phylum Chordata; class Actinopteri; order Anguilliformes; family Congridae; genus Conger; species Conger conger. The sequence continues at coordinate 15,751,817 of NC_083777.1, read as the reverse complement.
TCCAGCAGGTGGGTATAGCAGTACTACAGACCTGTTTAAAGTGGAAGAATGAAGTGGTCTCTCCCTGCCTGCCTGTTTACCTTTATGAGAGCACAGTAAACAAAGCTCTCTCCATCTCTCTCTCTCTTGCTCTTTCTCTTGATTTCAAGGTGTTTTATTGGCATGACATTCATAGTGTTGCCAACGCAAATGTTAAAAAGAACAAACAACAGTAAAAAAGGCAATTCTACAACCTAAGTGATATAAGCATATTATACACAGATACAGCATACTACCATACATTATTAACTGTAATAATTAACTCTCTCTCTTTCCCTCCCTCTCTCTCTATTACCCCTCCCCCTTTCACAGATACAGCTGCAGGGCCTTTCCTAATATATAATGTCAGATTTAAAGAGAGCATTTAGCATTTTATTAAACAACAGATATTGCGGAAATAGCAATGAAAAAACAGCAGACACTCAGCATTCGAGTGCTTTTATAAGCAAAGAGCAGTGTTTTTAAAACTCACATTCACTCAAATTATGTTAAATACTAAATACTTGGCAATCCGTATCTGTAGAGCCAACAACTGAACAAGTGAAAACTGTTCAAAGGCAAATGAATAAACAAAAATGAGGGAGCAACTTTAACAATCCTTTTAGCTTATATACATGCATTACAGTACATCCACGTCCCAGGATGGGAAGTCCAGTGTGTTTCCAGTTTAGTGGTTATAGCCCCACCCAATATGAGAACTTGTGAGTTTACAGTCATATCCCGACTGAGGATCAGAACACAGGGGTGTTTAAAGTCATAACCCCACTGAGGATCAGAATTCAGGGGTGTTTAGTCATAACCCCACACAGGATCAGAACTCAGGGGTGTTTAGTCATAACCCCACACAGGATCAGAACTCAGGGGTGTTTAGTCATAACCCCACACAGGATCAGAACTCAGGGGTGTTTAGTCATAACCCCACACAGGATCAGAACTCAGGGGTGTTTAGTCATAACCCCACACAGGATCAGAACTCAGGGGTGTTTACAGTCATATCCCCACTGAGGATCAGAACTCAGGGGTGTTTTCAGTGCCAGAAGAGCTCACCCTGGATCCGGACCAGCCGAGGAGGGCGAAGGCGTGGCACTCGGTGGGCGGCACGACCAGGTCCACACGCACCGCCTTCCAGCCCCGCGGCTGGCCCCCGCCCCGCCCAACCTCGCCCCGCACCAGCTCATCCTGCAGACGCACGATCAGGAAGCACTTCTGGAAGTGGTCCATAGCCTCGAACCTGTAGCTCGGAAGCTTGGTCCTGTCGTACGTGGACTCCTGGGAGTCGCAGAAGAGCAGGACGTCCTGTGGGGAAGAGGAGGATGTCGAGATCGAAGAGGGCAGAGTCACGGTTTTACAGCAAGACTTTAACATAATAGCTGTCCTCATTCCGTCTATTCTGAAATGTCAGCAGGCTTAAAATGTTCAGCTTGTGGGCCTGATATCAGGACAGGCTCTTAAGCTGAATTGCTTCGTTAAATAGCCATAAATCAGCACTGCAGGCAGGTACAAACAAAGTCCTTGTGTCCTTTGAGACTCAAACCCTATAAATCAGTCACGTGTTGAGCGAGACCAATGCCACTCACCATGGACTCTCAATGCACTGCATACTCACAGTTAAGGTTCTCAGATAGCAATGCAAATTCTGACTTAAAATCTCTTCTCAAAGAGCACTTTTTGATGATTGCTTCCAGTCCTTCCTGCTTATGCCTTCATTTTGTTTTGTCTTCTATTTTGATTTACATTTTTCTTTAATTGCTTTTATTCTTGCAACCACACCCAAATCCCTGCATGAAATGCACTTTAGGGCTTTTATTCTATTTGTTTTACTTACTTATGAATTTGCTCATTATGTTTCCCGTTTTGTTTTTCTTTTATCTAGAAAGCACTTTGCATAAACCATTTTATAAATAAAGGTACAGCACTTTTATTACCAAGTAAGTAAATAATGTTCCTAAATTGACCCAACATGGCATCTTCTGTCTCCCACAACGGCTTCTCCGGCTCATGTGCCACAGGTAACCTTTCCACAGACCGCAATAAAGACTGCGCTCGAGGTGGGTGACCTTTAGGAGTCCATCTCTACGGGTTATTATTACAAACACACACACAGACACACACACAGGCACATTCACACACACACACACACACACACACAGGCACACACAGGCTCATTCACACACACACAACACACACAGGCACACACAGGCACATTCACACACACACTCATGCACACACACACACAGGCACAAACACACACACACAGGCACACACAGGCACATTCACACACACACACACACACACACAGGCACACACACGCACGGGCACACACACACATGGGCATGGGCACACACACACTGTGCGCACACACAAACACACTGCGCACACACACAGGCACACACACACACACACACTCATGCACACAGGCACACACACATACAGGCACGGGCACACACACACTGTGCACACACACAGGCACACACACACACACACACACACAGGCACATTCACACACACACACACACACACAGGCACACACAGGCTCATTCACACACACACAACACACACAGGGACACACAGGCACATTCACACACACACTCATGCACACACACACACACACACACACAGGCACAAACACACACACACAGGCACACACAGGCACATTCACACACACACACACACACACACACGCACGGGCACACACACACATGGGCATGGGCACACACACACTGTGCGCACACACAAACACACTGCGCGCACACACAGGCACACACACACACACACTCATGCACACAGGCACACACACATACAGGCACGGGCACACACACACTGTGCACACACACAGGCACACGCATACACACTCATGCACACAGGCACACACACACATGGGCACACACACATGGGCACGCACACCCACACACATGCACAGTACTGCCACACATTCAATGTGCTGTGCACGACACAAAACTGTATCAGCAAACATAGCTTCACAAACTTTGAGTCTAAGTTTGATTTGGTTTTAGTTGCACCATGAAACTAGGACATGGTCATTTTTAGGACATTTGTCATACAAGCAGCACTGAGGGGCTCTTTAGATGATGCTGAAGCTTTTTGGCTTTGGAGTTACAGGCAATTGCTGAAAACGACCAAATTTACATAACTGCTTAATGTTTTGTTCACAGCTGTTATTCCAATGTAGAAAAATGAGAGTCATAATAAGTTCCCAGTAGTCAGAAAGAAATGCAGTTGATGCTGTGCTGTACTTGATGAATGGACTGCATATTATGTATAGCGTTTTATCCAAAGAGCTTCACAATCAATGCCTCTCATTCACCCATTCACACAAACGCACACTCACAAGCCAATGGTGAGTGGCTGCCATGCAAGGCACCAATCATCTTGTTGGGAGCAATTGTACTGTACTGTACCTCGTGAGCTACTGCCGACCCCCCATGATGGAAAACAATATAAAACACAAGGGGCTATTCATAAAAGTCACTGTCAATGTTTCCGTGGTGATAGTGGTTAAGACCTTTTTCAACTTCCTGATTCCTGAAACTTTGGTTACCATGACCACCACTCTCATTAGGGTTGCATACGGTACCAGCATAAAAAGGTAAAGGTCAATAAAAATATCACCTGCTCCAAGGTGGGATGTTAATACTCTCCGATATAAATGTGACAATGCATTCTTTGTGCAGGTGACAAGATGAATAAATTATAGTGTTTTTCACATATTGAGTCATAGTGACACCATTATGAACACCTTCTAAAATTACAATGAAGTTGCTGCAGGAAACATAAAGCAAAACTTTCAAACTAAAAGTGAAAAGAGTAACCTATAGCCTAGTAGCTAAGTTGCTTGACCTGGGTGGTCCCAGAATAACCACAGCTGTTGGGCCCTTGAGCAAGGCCCTTAACCAGCATTGTTCCAGGGGGGATTGGCACATGCTTAGTCCAATGAACTGTAAGTCGCTTTAGATAAACGTGTCAATTAAATAACTGTAATTTAAGTAAGTGTTTTCCTGGTCTCATGAATAGTCCCAGATCCACATCACAGAGATCTATTAATATGACAAAATCATGCATTGATAAACATTTACATGGCTATGAATAGCATGTCCTTTTTCCATTTTACAGATCATGACATGAAGAAAACACAGCGCGAAGGCACTTAGATTGAATCTACCCTCCTTTAATTTCTCAATTAGTAATAAGCTGATTGTAATACCCTCATTGTAAATATAATTAGTACCTAAAAGCATCCGTGTTAAAATGTATTTGCTTTAGTAAGGTTTTGGGATAATTAAAATGATTCTGAACAAATATGCAAGATTGTAAGAGTGTTGATTGTTGACTTAATTGGAAAAGCAAACAAAAGAAACTATTAAAACCAACACACTTTCCCACACCACTAATTCTGCCCACTGATTTACTGAAATAAAGGGTATTCATTATTGAGTACAATGTCTTAAAGTGAGATTAAACCAAACTAATTTCAGCAGTGGGAAGTCCCTTTAATTGTTTAAATTTCACACTCCCTGACCAATGGAACTCATTTGAAATTAGACATTGCTGCAGTTTAGAGAGAGGAAGAAGGACAGAGAGAGAGAGATGGCTCTGCAGTAGCTGGGGCGGTTGGTGGCGGTGGGTGGGGGGGGATTGGGGGGGTTGGGAACCTTCAAATTGATTTCCGCTGGGCTTCTGGGCCAAGCTGATTCCTCTCTTTTCCCTTGAATTGGGGCCGGTAAGGAGATTAACATTACAAACTGTCAATTTAATTCCTCCTGCTTCTCAGGTAATTGTTCAGCAACTGCAGCCCCCTCTCTCTCCAGCCGTCCACTTGATATTGCCTGCTCCCATCTTTAAAAAAGCAATAACCAGCCAGTAACCACCTACAGCATCATCCTTTTTTGTTTACCTTTTTTTTTTTTTTGCAAATCTACACTGCTGCCAGGAAACCCTCTTGTTTTCCAGTATCAGATTAAAGCAGCAGATTCCCATTATAGATACTGTTAAAAAAAGAGAAGATGGAGTTATTAAGACATGACAAGAGGGATGAGTGTGAGGCGCGCGGGGGATTCTGCGGCAGCTCCGGTAGCCTCTTCACAAAGTGGCACGAGACACACCCTGTCACCCCTCCCCACTAATTAGCCTCAGGGGCCAAACGGCCCTTTATCAAGCGTGGAGACGCAGGGCCCCCGATCCCTCGCCCCGGGATTCCATTCTGAGTTTTCATCTGCAATTAGAGAGAGCGTTTCCCTTCCCACTAACACAGGGACCCGGACCAGATGTGAAATAACGTTAGCGCAAAAGAAGTGGGTCTTACGTTAGCCTAGATAATGTCTTCACAAGCTCTATAATGATATGAGCATTGTGAGTAAAAATAGGCCTGCCTTTCTCTACACAACAAATTACATAAAAATGGTACTGAGAGCAGACATACCCTTGCCCTAAACCTGGCACTACAGTATAACATTCCAAACGTGAACATTGAGAACGGATTCATGAATAATTGAACATGTATGCATCACGTCTTGTTGAAGAATCCAGTGTGGGAACACCATATGCGCTATATCAAGCCGGGTGCAGGTAAATATTTTAACCGCAAGTTTACATCCCTGAGGTACCTAAGACAGTTCAGCTTCATCACCTTTTTAGTCTACATGCTTTAAACAACTCACATCTGTATTGGAACAGAGTAAAACATTTACACGTGCAGTCTTTAGCTGTAACTCATGGTTCTATCAGAAACGTAAGACAACATAGATACTTGAGCTAATTAAATAATTCAGAGCAGAAGTTGGAAAACATTAACTATCCTGATACTATGCACAATTGTTGAGATGGTTGCTGTGTTTTTCAGAATAATTCATTGTTGGCCCAAAGTCATTCAAACTACTACCCAGTGTCATCTTAATTCCCAGCATCCACATATAACGAGACCCTCGACTAGACTGGGCAAAGTGGGATTTTACTCTGCATTTAGAGTATCACCAGACTGCTTGCAAATCATCTCGGTGAAGCAGAGTGCTAATAGTATACGGAAATCAGCAGGTAGCCTCATGTCAGACCGTGTCAAAAAAAACCTCAGCTGATAACCTCCGAAAGCTGTTTACGGCCGTGGATTTAACCGAGCACGGCACATTCTAGCATCGGAGCAGCGTGAAGTTAATCTATTCATAGCTCTGCAAGTTAAGCAACTTATCTGCGGAAAACTTTGCTAATGCAACATATAAGGTCAGCTTTTTATTTTTATCTGCACATACTTATTTATTTTCTTCAGAAACGCTGTCACATGCTGTCACAAACAGCTGACACACCTTCTTCTCCTACCCTAGAGGATCATGGGGCAAAGGAGCAAAGGAGCTTCTGATCTTCTGGCACATTCTCTACAATTCCTGTCATATCTGCCTTCCCAACCCCACTTCTTACCCCATATTTCAAATGTGCTTTTTATTTGATTTGAGACCGATTATGGAAATGATGTAAAATAAATCACACTCTCCGTTTTGGCCTCTACAAGGCTGTGTTTTGCCCTTTTAGCCTTGCAACCATTGGCACTGATTTTAAAGAAGCTTAACAGATGTGTTTGGTTTTTCATTGACAGAGAGAAAAGTAAAAATGCTAAATAAGTACACAGTTGCAACAGTCAAAGGGCAAATTGTACAAGCAGAGTCATTGTGATGCTACATTCAGTGAGTACTTAATTAGGTATTTATTAGACTTGTTTTTTAGACTTCTACTGCTGTAGCCTATCCACTTAGAGTCATGATGCATTGTGTGTTCAGAGATGCTCTTCTGCATACCACTGTTGTAATGTGTGGTTATTTGCGTTACTGTCACCTTCCTGTCAGCTTTGACCAGTCTGGCCATTCTCCTCTGACCTCTCTCATTAACAAGGTTTTTCTGTCTGCAGAACTGCTGCTCACTGGATTATCATTATTTATTTATTTTGCACCATTCTTTGCAAACTCAAGAGTGCATGAAAATCCCAGGAGATCAGCAGTTTCTGAGATATTCAAATCCATCCTGTCTGCCACCAACAATCAATCCACAGTCAAAGTCACTTAGATCACATTTTTCCCCCATTTGGGTGGTTGATGTGAAGATTCACTGAAGCTCCTGCTCCTAGTAATGACATATTTCAGAACACATGAGATTGGCGAGGAAATGTTCCAAGTTTAGCATTTAGACAGATCATTAACAGTGCTGTTAAGTGTTTTGAAATCGCACAGGTAATTTTTGGGTGAGACATTTTCACATGACTTGGGAAAACTGTAAAAAAGAGTTTAATACTGTGCACATCATGAGGTGATGAAAACTCTGCATGAACTAGACATTACTCAAACCCCAATTTTTAACCCTGATTTCTCTTTCTTTCTGTAAGCTTGGCTCACATCCTCCTTCCAGCCAGCGCTGCTTTCTGCTCTCAGTAATTGTCACTCCAGAGAACTGGACATCACGTGCTGCCGGTTCCACAGACCAGGGGCGACCCGTTGACTCGAGGGTCCTCTGGTGCGAAACGAGAGGAGGAAATTCTCATCAACTGCATCCCAGGGTGACACTTTGACCAATGATAATCCAGTCTGCTGGAACAGTCTGCCCTGCCACTGATTCAATATCAGGTCATGAGCTACGTCCACATTCTGGAACCAGGATGAAGCACCCAGGAGCCACCCAACCAATAGCAGATTGGATTAGAGTCACCATGGTTACAGTGCCCGCCAACACCAAAAATGAGTTCTCTTTTAAGGGTCCGTTCTCAAATACTAGCCTAAATGAAATGCCCTTGAATGCCAGACAGAATAATCTTCCAGTGCATTGAGTTGCACTTTGTCAGCCATTTATGACCGTAACACAGAAGTAAAAACCGGGTTGTGCGTCAAGCAGAACCCCTGGAAGCCAGCCTGCACCCATGACTCAGAATGAACAGAGGAAATGATAGATTACATTAACAAGGACGTTTACAGACATATTTTTCACCTCCCCACAGGCTGAAAAAAGAGTGAAAAACGTTCTCCGATATTAGCCCTGTGTGACGTATCGTGCCTCCGGGGCAAGATCGCAGATGACAAGGTTGTGAGATTTAAAGTCACCCTCCGTTACCTGCTCTGAATCACCGCCCCGCTGGCGTCCCAAGGGACCTGTCAACCCCCGCGGCTCCTCACCCGTTTCCTGGTCCGCCTGTTTCCCAGATTCCTCATTCCCTGTCCCTCCATCATCACCTGTCGCCCATCCCGCGTCCCTGCCTCTCCGGGTCAGTAGGGCCAGCCAGGGACAAGGAGGCCTTTTCTTTCATTTTTTCTTTTCTTTTTTTTTGTCTGAGATGCGACACAATTGGCAAAGCTAATTATCTGCAGAGGCGGACCACAGAGGCAATGAGGAGGAAGCAGAAGAATTGAAAAAAGTGGGGAGTTTATTTTTAAACCGAATGATGACAAAGAGGGGCCTGCAGCTCTTCTGAACCGAACGCTTCATCAAATCCTGCTCGCCGTTTCACAGAGCTCCATGAGAGGGGAGGCACAGGAGGTCGCAAAGAACACCCACCCCCCATTCCCCCAACCCCCCTTCACCAAATTCCTCCAGGGCTACTGTATCCATGGCATTCTGGATTATTAACCAACGGCTTTCGCTTCCAAAGAACCCTTCTCCACTAGTGCATTTTCCAAAAACAACCTCCAGAAAGGGGCTGTTATGACATCTCTGTTGAAGCACAACCCTATGTTTACACAAGTGGAGGCACTTTTATGAGTACAGTAAGCCGGTTTTCACACTCTCACCATTTTGATCCCCTCTGAAGAAAACATGATTCCCCACAGCTTTCCTGGGTCTGTTTCCCCCTTTGTGAATTATACCTCTCCTCTCTCCTTTTTCTATTTGTGTTATTTTTCTTTCTTTCCTCCATTTCCCTTTCTTCTCAGTCCATCATTCTCCCTCTACCCCCTCTTACTGCAGACAAGTAAAACTAGTGTTGATACACATTGGCCCTTTCTTTGCCTTGTTCTAGCACATTTATATCTATTCCTTGGTGCTGCAATTCTAATTTGTTAATGTTTATCCACATTGAACAGGCTTCTTTTACCGCAAGGATTTTTGTTGTAGTGCTGGACTAAAACAAAAACTTGCACCCACACTGGCCTTTTTTGATAAGACAGGGAACACCAGAGGGCAGATGACAAAAATTATTTCAACTTGCATTACATATGAAAATCCCAGTGGGGCTACTGTCGGCATTTGATTGCCGCAACCATCCGACAAATTATACAATTATACATTAGTGATGAACTGTGATCTTTATAAAAAGGAGTTGGTTATATAATTAGCTACACCAGGTGAGATGAAGGAATGTGACATGGACAGAATGTCAAACACAGAAACATCTTTCAGTAACTGGACGCATTACATTAACGGCATTTAAATATGTATTTTAATAGCAACTGTACATCGCTCTTATCCAGAGCGACATACAGTTGATTAAACTAAGCAGCAGACAATCCTCCCCTGGAGCAATGCAGGGTTAAGGGCCTTGCTCAAGGACCCAACGGCTGTGCGGATCTTATTGTGGCTACACCGGGGATCGAACCACCGACCTTGCGGGTCCCAGTCATGCACCTTAACCACAAAGCTACAAGCATACAGTGCCTTCCTGGAACCCAGCACGCCGATAGAGTCGATTCAGAGTCAATTTATTTAGCTTACACTGAATCTATACAGGCAAACAAAAAAGACCACCATTGACAGACAAAAACATCAATTGCAGTCTGAAATAAATAAAGAGGG